>NW_015438379.1:290813-318300 GCF_001293395.1 Leptomonas pyrrhocoris
TTATAGAAACGAAGAAAGAGGGTTTTGCAGAAGGGGGGATTGAGTCAGCGAAACACACACACACACACACACACACACACACACACACGTGCGTTCGTCTGTCATTCTGGAAAATATAAATATAAATATATAAAGAAATACACTGCCTAGCGCACCTACGAGATAAAAAGTCGGACGCTGATCGAAATCGTTGAAGAAGAAAAAGAAAAGTAAAAATAAAGCAGAAGTGATTCGTTATATCCGCTTTATCACTCTTCTTCTCTTTTGTTTTTTTTCTCTCTGTCCTTTTTTTTTGAAAGAAAAGATTTCCCTTCAGGGCTCTCTTCTCTCCTCTTGCACTGTGTGTGTGTGCTGTGCGGAGCAGCGAAGCATTCCGGGCTGCCGCCTTCTTCTCTTTCGTTTCTCTTTGCCTCGCCATTTATTTTTGCACTGCCGCCGCCGCCTCTCCTCCGTCGGTGCTCGCGCGTCGCTTCTTCGCCTTCTCCGCTCCTTATACGCATTTTTATCAGCAGACAAAGGAAAGCAACGTGAGTTCCCCGCCCGTCGTTGACGCTTCGTTGTTGTTGTTATCATTAGTAGTACGAAACGTGTGTCGGCTCAGCGAGGAGACGAACGGCAGAAGCAAGCAAGACGAAGAACAAGAGTAACAAGCGAGGGAACGTGGCAAAGAAACACGACCAAAGGAAGGGTGCGTGTCTGTGCTTCTTCTCTCTCCACACATACCCCCACACCCTCCAGCATTCGCGCTTTCTCACACTTCCTTTTTCCCTTTTTTTATTTGTTACATATAAAAAACTAAAAGAAAGTGCTTGTTGGCTTTCTTTGTCCTCCCTCGCCCCCCTCTCTCTTGTGGCCTTCGGTTTCCATTTTTTTTTCTTCTTGTCTTCTCTCTCGCGCGACGAAGTCGAAGCTCTTATCCCTTCCGCCCTTACCCACGCACTCAGGCACCAACGCACACACGCACATACACACGTCCTTCGCAAAGGAGTGGCGGGGAGACCGTAAAATAGCTGTTCCGTAACTCGTGTAATTCGGATTCCGATTCTTTTCCTATTTTTTCTTTTTCTCTCCCTTTTTCTGGTAGGTCCCTCCGCCCCCTCCCCTTCTCCCCCAGCACGGTCGTCACACAAGACGTATTGCGATAGCGCTGATCCGAGCGTTTACGCCTTTTTTTTCCGGGCTGTATTTGTTGGTGGGGCTGGGCCTGTGGTTTGTGCGGACCGCATCGCACGGCGTGCTCTTCTCTTTTGTTGTGTGCCCGTGCGCGTGTCTGCGTTGAACGCTGTTTTCGATTGTCTTCTTCTGGCCCTCCGAGAGAACGTGCGAGAGCGAAGAGAGTCAAACAACCAAACACGCAAAAGAAGAAGGAGCAGACGAAGCCGCGACCGCAGCGGCAGACATGCACAGCTGGGCGGCACCTACGCATTCCATGCACGCACGCACACCGAACGTCGCTCCACTACTACCTTTTTCGCCCGCGCCGTCGCCTCTGCGGGCCTCGCCCTCGCCGCATCACACCACCAGCCTCAGCCGCAGCAACGACAGCCGGAACAGCTCGTTCCTCACCAGCATGTCCATCGCTCCGAATGGCACCAACTCGAGTGCGGTGTCGGGAGAGATGGACTTCTCGGGGTGCCACACCGGCGGCCCCCACACGGACGACCTCTCTCCCTTCAGCAACGGGCTCTTCCTGTCGGATGGCGTCACGGTCGGGGCCACCTCGCGGGCCACCACCGCTGTCACGACAGCGACGAGTCTCACGGCGGATGCGATCACCCGCACCGGCGTGACGGAGCTCGACACGCTGAATGAGGTGAGTGGACACGCCGCCGCCGCGGCCGGGGCGGATCAACTTCGTTTTTCTCCTCCTGCTTCTGCGATGGCAACGATGGCGGTGGCAGCGGTGGTCGCCTCCCACGAACACGTCAGCAGGACGTCCACTTCGGTGCTGCACACGGCGGTGGCCGCCGTCTCCGACACACCGCCGGCGTACACGACGACCACGACGACAGAGGAGAGGGGCGGGGAGGGGGCGTGCGAGGGATTCCACGACAGCCCCTCGATGCCGGGCCCCGTGGTGGGGCCGTGGGGCACTGCGTTGGCGACGCCGATCCCGTCTGACGACGCGGCCGCGACAACGGACTCTGTCACGCTGCTGCCGGTGTCGACCGACGAGGAGAGCTGTGCGGTGCATGGTAGGCAGGACAGCGTTAACCCTGCTGCTGCTGCTGCCGCTGCTGCTTCTTTTTTGGGTTCGCAGCACTTCGCTCGTGCACCACTGCGCGTGCACTGGTGCTGTGCGGCGCATTGGCGAGCCGTTCACCGCATGGAGCGCGGTGTTCAGGCACCCGCCGCGGTGCCCGCCACGGACAGCGACGACGACGTCAGCAGCGCCGCACAGGACGTGTACTGCGTGCCGGCGCACGTGAAGCGACCACTCAAGGATCACGGGGCGGACGTGCGTGTGTCAGAGACACTCTTGCACCTCTGGCCCGAGGAGGACGAAGCGGAGGGGCACCGCGTCACCCTCGCGGTGCGCACGCTGCCGTCGTTCATCGCCGTCTCAACGTCGGCGCTGCAGCGCACCGAGCTGCCGCGGTGCGAGTTCTGCGGAAGAGAAGCCGTGCCGTGTGCGACGGCGGACGATGAGAAGAGAGGCGAGGAAGAGAAGAACGGGCAGGCGGGGCTGCGAGGGTCGGCCGGCGCGCCGGTGCCGATGCGATGTGGGACGGGTGCCGTCCCACCCTCGTCGTCCCCCCGCGTCACGAAGGGGCCGTCGCTGCTGCGGAGCGGCTCCACGCCGTGCCAGCGGCCCCTCCACCCGTCCAACGCCACGCCGACGGCGAACTTCTCAAACAGGACGAGCGTGTCGACGCCGATGCCGCTCTCGTCGTCGACCTCGTCGATGAGCCTGTGGTGGGTGGAGGGCGTATGTGCGGAGTGCACCGCTGCAACGTGTGCCACGAGCCTGCGTGATGCAGCGATGTTGGCGGCTGTCGCGATGTTTTAGATTTATATATATTTATATATATATATATATAGCTGTGTGACAGGAGAGGTGTAAAAGAACGAATTGGACAATCCTTTTTTTTCTTCTGCTTTCTCCGTCTTGTCCTCGTGTCATCGACACGTCGTCTTTCATTTCGTCGCCGGCATTCAATCGTCATTTTGGAATGTTTTCTTTTCCCTATACATTTTCCTATACATTTTCTTGTAAAGAAGGCGTGCGGATCGCGCGAGTTCGATTGTCGCGTTGCCTTGCACACACACACGCACGCACAAGCTGATGATCGTTTCTGAATTATTTTAACATGTTTCTCTTTTTCTCTTTCCTTTTCCTTTTTGCCCTGAACGAGTCATGTTCCTTAGCTCCTTTCGATCCTTCTTTCCTTCTCTCTTGCTCTTGTGTTTGTTGGAGATACTTATATACAGGTGTTGTTTTCCCTCCTGACTTTTGCGGCTCAGCTGTTCTATATCCACCCCCACACACCCACACACACATGTACCTCCCTTTTCTACTGACCCCCTTCGCTTTTAGTTTTCTCCCTTTGAGCGCCTTCTCAAACGAATGGTGAAGGACCGTAACGAAGCAGCTCGCCGCCGTCTGTGCAATCTCCTCCTTCTTTTTTTTTCTTCTCTCTCTCTTACATGATTAATTTGGTTTCGTGTATTGATTTCTGATGTTTTTCCTTTATCTCTCTCTCTCTATATACACATACACATATACATATATACGTATATACATATATATGTATATTGCTGAATTGATTTTCTTTTATGTAGAGGAAGTTGAGGCATCTTCCCTTGTCCTTTTTTTAAAATTTTCTCCCTCCGCTCTTCGTGTCTAGTGGCGTTCTGTCTCATCCACTGCGCACACACGCACACGCACATCACTCTCCCAGCAAATGAGCAAAAGAACGATGACGGCGAACAACGCATGTTCGGCGGGAGAGCCGGAAAGGTGTGTCGTTCTGCGGCCTTCTTCGTCGACCTTTTCCGCTTTTCCACGTGTATGATGACAAACAAACCAAGAAGAAAAAGGCGAAGGAACGCTGCGCCTCTTCTTCCTGCCCCCCCCCCCTTCCTGTTTTTTTTTATAGATAAATAATCGATGTTTTTCTTCCACTGCAACCGAGCATCGGGGAATCAGACGACATTCAGGAAAAGAGAAACTTGAAAAGAATCGATTTTCTAACAGAATGTTTTTTTGAATTCTTCCACTCTCTTGTGAGTTTTTTTTGTTTCTCTTGCATGTTTCATTTCCAGTTTTTTTGAAGCGCAAACACACACACACACACGAACACACCAACACCTTGCCAACTTGTGCTTTGTTGTGGTGTTATATACGCTTTCACGGTATACCTCGTGTTCCTGCACTTTACGTGTTGTGTGCGTTCCTTCCTTCCCCCCCCCTTCCGTTTTCCTTCTCCAGCTTTTAGCGGTGTTCACACATGTACCTTCGGCAGTTTGTGTGTTTTATTCCTTTAATGATTTTTCTCCCCTTTTTAACATGCCCCATGAGCACCCTTTTTCTTTTTCTGGTATTCTCAAAAATAACCCACCCCCTTGTTTTTCTTCTCCTCCCCTCTCTCCTCCCCTCTCTCCTCCCCTCTCTCCTCCCCTCTCTCCTCCCCTCTCTCCTCCCCCACACACACTCGTGCAGGCATCTCTTCTTCATCTTTCATTTCCTCCGGTATTCTTTTGCTGGAGGAAACTTTGCGTTGCAGTCCTTTCTTTTATTATTATTATTACTATTAAGAAAACGAAAAGCTTCTGCTGAGGCATCGGGGAGGCGACATACACGCACACCCATCTCCCTGCTTCAGGAACGGTTTTTTATGTCTTCTCTCTTCCTCCTCCTCCAAATTTGCATAGACTGACCGACACACTCACCTACACAATCACACACGCACCGCCCACGCATGTGATTAGGCGAAGTGCTGCTTCGGTGTTACTTTATATACCTACCGGCGTTTAGCACGAACTGCCACGCTATAGTTATATAAATATCTCTCTCGCTCTCTCCTGCTCAGCATCTTTGGCTTTTTCCTTTTTCTCTTGGTTGCCGCCCACCCCCCTCATCTCCTTCAATAATTCATTGCAGCACATTTTGTGTTTTATTCTATTATATCTTCCTCACCAGCGTTCACCTTCTTCCATTGTCTTCGTTTCTGGCATTCGCTGACCTCTCATTCGAGAGCTGGAGAAGAGGGGAGAGACGAGGGGAGAGAGAAACGTGGTGGCGTAGCACTGAGCTTTTAGTTCTCGAGTAAAGTAGTGAAGGTGAAAACGACCTCCCCCTCCCCCTTTTTTTTTGCGAAAAGGGAGGACCTCCTCTGTTTCTTTTCTTGTTTTTTTTTACCCTCTCTCTCTCTCTCCCTCTTGCGACTCTCATCTGCAATCGTTTTTTCCCCCTTCGCTTTCGCGTTGTTTTTCTGTCTCTCCTTTACCGAAATTTTTTTTCTTTCTTCTTCCTTTTCCCTGTTACGCTCCCCCCGTCCCGAATGCTTTTAAAAATTAATTATTATTATTATTATACACACACCCGCTCGCACCCACTCGGAAGCACAGCAAGGCTAACGAATAGCTCATCTGTGAAGGAAAGAGTCAAATCGATTTGCTCTCCCTCCTTTCTCTCTCTCCCTGTTTTTAACAGTATTGTTGTTGTGGTACATCGTTTTGTCCGTGTGCAGCTCGCCGTGTTGTGCACTGCAGAGGTTTAACCCCGTGTGCTTCATCCCACGCACCTTTAAAGCTGCTGTTTGTACTGCTTCACGGATGCCCACATACACATGCACCCCTCTCTCACCACACGAATTAGCAAGCAGGGTCACGCACACCTGCAAAGCTGCCCTCTTCCTTTGCATGAACTATATATATATATATATATATATATATATACGTATACATGCATCTGATATTGCTGGTCTTTACTCTGGGATTCGTACCTCCCTCGCTCCGTGCTGTGTGACGGCTTCCAGCTGCAACGAGTGAGCGGTGGAAAGAGAAGAAGAAGAAAAATACATATTTTGATCTACTTGCCTTTTTAAATCTGTTGTACTTTAAAACGGAAGCTTAATGGACATCGCTTTATCTGTGTCGTGCTTTGTTTATATATATATATATATATATATATATGTATTTCCAAATCTGTACTCTGTTCTCCATTACAGTCTATTGCTGTACCCTGAGTGGCTCTTCCCTCCCTTAACCAATTTTGCATATCGTATCTCCTTCTTAATGCACCGCTTGATGAACCCTCCCTCCTCTAATCCTCTCTCCTTGTCGTTCCCCTGTATCCCTACACAGCGGGGGGTATAAAATGGAATGGATGGAGGTCTGTGTGTATGTGTGTGTAGTAGACAAGCGGTCAAAGCTTATTTCTTTGCGTTCCACGGTCTTGTGTAACGCAACGCGACAGCTGCAGCAGCCACAGACAATGCAGCAGCAGCGCATCCCTCCTCTCTCTTTTCTTCCTTGTGTGTTTTCTCACTGCGTGACACAAGCCAAATCATTCGTTACGGTTCTTTTTAAAAGGGATGTTTTTGTTTTCATTTTGCTGTCACCCCCCCTTCTTTTTATCCTCTTATGTCCCTTTTCTTGACTTACCGTGAACAGCGGTTGGCGCTTTTACCTTCTTCCCACCCCCCCACCCCTCTCCTCGCGGCTCATCAAGCGGCGTCTGTGCCATACTCCCGCACCGTCTGCTGGGTTTATTACTATCATGATCATCATTTTTCCCCTTTCTTCTTTGCTTCCTCTCTCTCTTTGTCTTTCG
The DNA here is from genome assembly GCF_001293395.1 of Leptomonas pyrrhocoris. Lineage (NCBI taxonomy): Eukaryota > Euglenozoa > Kinetoplastea > Trypanosomatida > Trypanosomatidae > Leptomonas > Leptomonas pyrrhocoris. The sequence goes on from NW_015438379.1 coordinate 297,592, forward strand.
CAGTGCAACGTTCGCTGGTGTTCTATTAAGACGTGTTTTTGTAGTTACACCGAACTTGTTTGTCTTCTATCACCTCTCCAGAGGAAGAGAGCTGAGGATCGTTGTACAGGAAGTTATATCTATGCTCTTTCCATCACTGGAAAATAATAATAATAGAAAAAATCGATCACACAAGCAGGCACAACACATACATTCGATGACCGCGTTTGTGTAGCCGAGCCAACGTTTTCTGGCGTCTATTTTTTTGTTTTAACGCTCTTTCCCTTTCCCTTTTTATTTTTCTTTTCTTTCTCCTTTCGGCAACATCTTGATATATCTCTTCCTATTAAGATGCGAAGGGAAAAGAGGTGTAGGACTCATCTTCTGCTGCCAGCGCTGCGCGTCGCTTGGATTTCTTACAAGGATTCGAAGTAGAAAAGCGAATTCCTTTATTGTTTGTGTTAAGCAGAAGCGAAGACACGTGCCAGACTCGGCGCAGATGAGGAAAGGGGAGAGGGAAAGGAAAGGAAAAACGAGAAGAGAAGGTGCGTAGAAGGCGGACGTGCAGCCTCTCCGTGCCCTGCCCGGTGATCCTTCAAACGTGTTCATACACCGCCGCCGCAGCAACAGCAACAAGAAAAGAAAGCACTCAGCGATGCTCCTTTATCTTATTTTTTTTTCTCTCTCTTGTGTGGAACTTACTCTATCGTTTACACATTATTAAAAGTCCTGTCTGTACTCCCTCCCCCTTTTTTTTTCGAATGGTTTCTTTGCTTCTTAGTGTTGTATATACGAAACACTTCTCTTTAAAGAATACCTCGGTGTGTCTCTGTGTGCCTGTGTGTCTGTGTGTCTGTGTGTCATCTCTTTTTTGTTTTCTTTCTTTCTTTCATTCAATATCCACGCACGCAGTAAGATGCGGCTAGAGTGAACCTGCTCTTCTTCATTGATTCAAATAGAGATGAGTACGATGAAAAGAAGAACAAGAACAGAAATAAGTTCAAAGTGTAACGGAGAGAGGAATGGGAGATAATGGGTTCTTTTATAAATGCTTATTCTTTGGTTTTCTCTTTCTTCTCTCTCTCTTTGTTGTTGTTTTTGTTCTCCCATTGAAAAAAAAAGGATTTTTGGGGAAGAAGCGTCCCTGTACGCTGTTATCTGCGGTGCTGCCCCGCCGTGCGTTGTCCTTTGTTCCTTTGTTCCTTTGCTTTTCTTTTTACCTTAAAAAAAAGAAGGCCCGCTGTGGTTCTCTCCTGTCCGTTTCTACTTTGACGGCAAATGTTGTGTATACATATCTATCTATATATCTATACTGTTGATCCCTCTCCCTTCTTCCTCCTCCTTGAGATCCTCACTGTCTAGTTGACAGAAGGAGAGAGGAGAGGGGGTGCTCTCCGTTGTCCTATGTACTTATCTCTATACATCCTTCTGCATATATACACATATGGGTGCCCGCCTCCCTCTCTTTTTCACCAAGCCGGGGCGAGGTGAGAAGTTGTGGTGCTTGTGGCCAGACCAGCCACCGCGGCGGCGAACGCCAGCAGCGGCACAACGCACGGCAGAACGTGGCTCAGTGAACCGACAGCGCAGACGGTAAGTAGGCGAGGAGGTAACAAGAAGAACGAGAGGAAGAAAAGAGATGGAGGGTGCTTTTTATTTTTTCAAAACTAAAAAAATACGATATGCAGCAAAAAGGGAAAAAGCGAGACACAACAACAATACGAGATGCACGGAAGGAAAGTCACGCGCAGCTTCTTGCGGGAGGTGTGGGCCTGCCCGTGTGTCAACGCATTTTTGTTGTTTCTGCTTTGTATCACGGCATCGGCCCATCGCATCTCCAGCTCATCTGGAGTACGCAAAGCCGCCACGAGAGTAAAATAAAACTGTGCTCTTCTCGCTGCTTCACTTCACTTTTCTTTTTTTTTTTTGACTGTGTGCTATTGATCATGGAGCCTGTGTGTATATACATATATATATATTCCCGTTGCATCCGAAATCGCTGTCGACTGGCTTTGCTCTCCCCTGGCTCGACTGGCTACCGTTCGAAGTGGATGTTGTCGGGTGGGCTATGGCTTTCACGCGTTGGTTCGTTTCTTAATCGTATTTGCGTCTGAAATCGGCTTTATCGGATTGTTTATCGTCTCTCTTTGTATTTCTGTTGTTTTAACGGCCCACACTGACGGTAAAAATGATTTATATATTTTACATTGTTTTCTCCGTGGACATGAGAGGAGATGGAATAGTTCAGAGACACGGAGAGTAAGGGAAAAAATAAAACGCAAGAGGAAAGCATGCGGTGGCGGCATTTCACGGCGAAAGGCATACACCTAACGGTATCTCGCTGTGTTGTGATGATTAACGCGATTTACTGTCCGCGTCGTCTCATAAACGCATTTGCTCTTATATATATATATATATTTTCCTTTGTGAAGGAGGAGGAACTGAAGGAACCTGTCAAGGAAAGAGGGAGAACAAACAGCGGAAAGCAGAAAAAAAGAACAAGACGACAATCTCCTTTTACTTTATATATATATATATATCCCCACCGTTGTGGCTGAACTTCGGGGTTGACTCAAAGCGGCACTGCTTCTCAGAGCGGGTGGGTGTGAGAGAAGAAGACCTCCGCGAGCTGTCCGAGAGCAGCAGCCGCAGCTACCACAACAGTTTCTTTTTTGGGTTTGTATACATACGCGCCTTTACTCCTTGTTTTTGTTTTTTCTCTCTCTCCCTTCTTTGCAGGCTTTCTATGTTTCGAGTCTGGTCATCTCCGTACCTTCGGGGTGCTTGGCTCTCCATTGTTATCTTTCGCTCGGTATACATACGCAAACACACATCTCTTTTTCCTTTTCCTTTGTCTTTTCTATCTTTTCACGGCCTTTTCCTGATTTATTATCATTTCCCCCTCCCCCAAAAAAGAAGACATCGCGGAGGGCTGGCTTTGACTTCCACCTTCTTAGAATATATACAACGGCATTCAAATGAGCAAAGAAGAAAAAGCAGTCAAGGCAGAAAAAGAATCCGCGACAAGACACGTCGAGAGACAAGAGTAAAGTATTGAAGAAGCTTGTGCTGACGTACTCACCAAGAAGCACGCACATACCGCTATGTGAACCAAAACGTGCAGCGAGCGCTGTGGAGTCCCCCCCCCCTCCCCCTGCTCTCTCTCTTGGCGGTACGTGAAACGGCATTTCGAATTGCGACAGGTGCAGCTCCTGTCGCCTCTCTTTCTCTCTGGACTTTCGCATCTTTTACGTTGCGGAAGATGGAGTACAACATGTGTGTGAGCGTGCGTGTGTGCCGTCGTTTTCATGGCGTTAGGAAGAAATAAGAATAATACCAAGGAAACCGCGGCTTTCCATGAAAGAGCAGCTCGCCTTTTTTCTTCCATCGTGTTGCTTGGCCAGCTCTTTTGATTTTCCTGTCTTGTCTCCTTCGTTCACGATATTCTTTTCTCTCTCTCCCTCCCTCCTTCCTTTCTACGTATCTTTTTTTCTCTTTGGGTTCCTCTTCCATGATCCACCCACTTCAACCCACCCTCCTCTGCCTTATCTATACATGCTTCGACGCTTCGACACAACCGCCGTACGCCACGCATTATTTCAACTTTCCGGCAGCATTCTCCGTCCTTTCTGCTGCTTCATGCGGACCGTTAAGAAGGAGGTAAGGAAGAAATATTAGGAAAAACATCCAGTAGAAGACACACACACACACACACACACACATACAGACACACAGACACACACAGGAACGGGGTGAGAACAGCGTTACTTTCGTGTCGAGGCACCCATTTCCCTTCCTTCCTTCTTTTCTGCCTTTCCACTCGTCAACGCACCGGCGTACGGAGCGCGGAGAAGGCGATACGCCTCTACCTATTTTTCCCTTTCCTTTCCTTTCCTTTCCTGTGTAACGCGTGACGGACAGCGACGAACACCCGAGCTGCCATCACCGCGAACCACACGATCGTGAAGGGTCTTCACTGCAGCTGGGAGGGTGCGCACGCGTCGCTGTTCTCTCCCCCTTTGTTGCTGTCTTATTAACAGAAGGAGACTACACAGAGGAGGGACGCTCGTCCTCATCGCCAGCAGCGGAGGCGAAGGACCTCCTAGAAAAAAGAAGCAAAGAAGAAGTCGCATTGGCAGAAGGCAACCCGACACAATAGAATCTGTACTTCCGTACTGTGAAGGACGCTGACCTTTAAACATTAAAAAGAAGTTTTGGGATTTTCTTCGCTCCGTTGGCGCCTGCTTCTCTCATTTATCTCTTCCGTCCTTCACGGAAACGCGCACTCAAGCACAGAGCAACAGCAGCAGCGACGAACAAGGAGAAGAAGAGGAGAACACAAAGCGTTCATCTCACCCGAAACAACTTTTCTTTTCTTTTTTTCCCTTACTTCCTCTGTCGACTCTGCGGAGGGACAGCAAGGGCAGGCGACGAAGGAAGGAAGCGGAGCATCATAGAGCGGGGCGACACACTTGGGCAGGAAAGGGAGCTTTCATTACTCCTCTCGGTTTCGAAAAGGTGCGTTCGCCGTCCAGCGTTTTTTTTGTTTTCTTCTGTTTTTGATCGGGTTTCATTGACGGGGTTGTCGCCACACACACACACACACAACCGGGAATTAAATAAAGGAGAATACTAAAAGAGAAAGGACAGTCATGTCGCGCGTGAAAGCCGGTTTATCTTGCAGCTGCTCGTCGCCGCAGCCACCACCACCAGCGGAAGCGCCGCTTTATCCATTGCTTCTCACCGAGATCGATGAGAACGTCGCTCCGTCACACGTTCCAACCTCGCTGCGGCTGCTTCAGCTGCGTCTACACGAGGAGCTTCCGTGCTTCCTGTCGCGAACCGGGAAGGATCAGAGACGAGCACCTGCGCCGCTGCCAGCCGCGATCGCGGAGGTGCGAGGGAGGAGCAAGGTGAACTCAGCGGAAGTCGCAGCAGCAGCAGCAGCAACAGGGAAAAACTCCGCCGAGGCGCGTACGACGCTGACTGGGCCGTTGCCTCCAACGTTCCACACACCTCCTGCGGAGGGCGCGACACACGGAAGCCGGCAAGTCCATGTTTATTCCCCCGTTGCACACGAAAATGCCGAGACGGAAGATGTGGCGATGCCGTGGTCGGTGGGGGCCGCGCCGGCCTCGCCGCAGCGTGGGGCCGCAGGTCCTTTTTCTACCAACAAAGCTGCTGGTGAAGTCGACGGCTGCCTGCCGCCGGAAGGGTGCAGCTGCGAGGACGGCGGAGTTCGAGACAGCGCTGTTTCGCAATTATTTTTCAGCGAGTCATTCAGCGCTGTCCACAACTCGAGAGAGGCCACAACGATGGACGGTGACGATGCCAACGACGACGACGATGACGACGACGACGACGATGATGATGATGATGATCGAGCAGCGGTGGAGACAGCTGCCTCGTTTATTTCACTCCTCCTGCGCACACCGTCACCCACCGAGGCAGCGTGCGGCGACACGCAGCGCAGTCCGCGTGTGCTGTGCGGTGTCGATGCCGACGAGGCAGCAGCAGCGGAGGCGGGTGGCGTGAGCTCTTGCACGCAGTGGCTTTGGCAGACGTCTCTAAGGCCTGGTCGTTTTATCTTGCCAGTTCATCGCGCGCTCGCGGTGCGTGTGCTTCACTTTCCGGTATTCCGCACGGCGGCGGAGCTGCGGCCGACGACGCTGTGCAGCCCACCACGTGCAGCCGCTCCTCCACTGTTTGGCCGCAGCGTCGCTCTCGTGCTTCCGTGCGGCGACGACGACGACGGCAATGACATCGCAGCCGTCGCCGACAGTGCCGGGGCCGATCACGTCCACTCCATCTCCCTCTTCCCCTCCTTGGCGTCCCCTGCGGAGGGACCACCTTCTTCATGTGCTCCTCCCTCCTCAGCCGCGGTGTCGCAGCGGCAGGCTCGACTCCCAACCACGTTCACGTCGCTATGGAGCAGTCCGCGCTGGCAGCGCCTGCGCAGCTACACCCGGTTTGAGCGTGCCGTGCAGGAGCGCACGCGCTGGCGTGGCGGTCGACTCTTCCGCAAAACCGGCGCCCTCTCCTCCTTGCTGTCGTGCGACGACGACGGCTGCTCGTTGTGTTGCAGCTCGTCGCTGTTCACGTCGCCGCGTAAGGCGCTGTGGAGTCCCGTGAACCCACCACGCCGTGGTAGACACCGCCATCCCCGTGACAGTTCGCAGGGCAACGAGTGCGTGGGGGACGACGACGATGCGCGAGAGGAGGAGGAGGAGGAGGCCGTCAGCGCCGCCGCGCTCTGGGCGGCGGAGCAGATGTGTTTGTTCAATGAACCTACGCCGTGACGCAGGAAACGCAGCGCACCAAACCAAAACGGCAAAACAGAAAGAAAGAGAGAGAGAGAAAGGTAGTTTGAAAACGATGAATAGAAAATAAGATGAAATGAAGAAACTTTATCTATTTATTTTGTTTTGTTTGTTCATAGAATCCACCGTTGTGTGGTTCGCCTTCGCTTATTCCTTTTTCCTTTGTCTCCTCCCTCCCACCCTCCACCTCGCTGCGGCTTTGCGTTACTGCAGCAACGAAGGGCCTCACCGCTATAGATTTTCCTCCCTTTTCTGTTTCTGACTCCTCCTCCCCCCCCCTCTTCTTTCTTCCTCCAACTTTGCATGCTTAAATCAAACAATCCAATGAAGACCAAACCAAGAAGGAAGCGGCTGGTTAATAATGAAAGAACCCAATACCCATTGCTGTTATTATTAATGATTTACCGCTTTTGTTTTTTGGGTTTTTTCCCTTGTCCCTTCGTTCGTTGGATCGGCTTCTCTTCTCTTCTATTTTGCTTTTTATTTATTTATTCGCCGGTTGTGTAGCACATCTCGTTGACTCTTTGTTTTTGTTTCCTCATTTTAGTTTCTCGGCGCAAGTGGGATAAAGCAGTGCGCGCGTGTATGTGTGTGTGTGTGAGAGAGTGGGGAATGCACGCTGTTCTTCACAGCGCCGCGCCCTTTGCTTCACACACACACACACACACATGCGGACACGTCTTCTTCCTCTGATTCTGCACTTTGTTTTTCGCTCTTCCTGCTCTCGGCCGCACCCTCCCCTTTCCCTGTTATACAAGGACTCAAGATGGAAGGGGTCTTGTTCATCGCTGCTGCACGTCGCGTGCGCTTTCTTATTTTGGTTTTATCGGAGCCGGGAAGAAGAACTTAAAAAAGAAAGGAAAGTCCAAAGAAAGAAGGACGTGGATTCTTTTGCCAGCATTTGTTGGTATTGTTGCTCTCACTTCCTTCTCCAGTGGCAGCAACGGTACCAATGAATCATGGATATTTCTTTATTTACGGATTTCACTGCTGCGAGGCAGTGGGCAGCAGCACCACGTCTCTCTTACCCTGCCACGCCGCCACGCAGACGCACGTACCCGCTCACAAGAGAGGAAGGAAGAAAACACGCAACAGGAGACAGAAGACTCCTCGACACAGCACCGTCAGAACACACACACACAATGTTTTTGATTTATTGTTTTCTTCTTCTTCTAGCGTTTTTTCTTGTTTTCGTCCACGTGAAGCCGAAGAAAACGAGGAGGACAGAACCTCGACCGTTACAGACAGGACCTTTTCTCTTCTTCTCTTTATTAATTCAGAATGTGATTTCTGCTCCGTACTATACTTCGCACGTTGTTCTTTTTTTCCCCTTTTTTCCTTTTTGTCGTCTTCGTGGATACCTACACAGAAACACGCACCCACACCCCCACACAGTGACAGACAACGGCCGTAGCGACTGTTGTTATCGCGATGTCACTATGCAATCTCTCCCTCTGAATCTGTTTTGCAGACATATACAGTAGTAGTATTTTTTTAATAGTGTTTTTTTCCAAAGAAAGTGGTGACAGTGAGATGCGATCGGACCCCTCTGATCATCTTCACACGGCATAGCTTGCTTTCGTCATCTTATTGTTACTGTCATTGTTGTTTTTGTTTTTTTATTCGACTTCTTCTGCTGTCATTCGATAATGTTACACGTACGTGTTTCAGTGTGGCGTTATCCTCCACCTTTCTCTCCGTTGGCGGTTACCCTGTACACTATACCGTCCATTACCCCCCCCTCCCCCCGCTATCCTCTTCACTTTTTCTATAACCCTCCTATCTCCTTTTTTTTTTCCTGGACTTCCATGCTTCGATTCTCCATTTCCATTTTATGCGATCGATATTTTTTCTTTTTGTTTTTCGAGGCCTGCTTGATGTTTGCGTGTGCGCTCATCGGCTTCATTTCCCCTTTTTCCTTTCCCGACGCTATGCAACGCTTGCTTTGAGTATATCCATATCTATCTATCTATCTATCTATCGAGGTATACATGTACTCGAAGGTTGCTTTTATATATATTTGTAAATATACACATCCCCCCCCCAAAATCCTTCCTGCTTCTCTCTTCTCCCTTTACTTTCTATCTGTGGCTCGCCTACTGGGCGAGAGGCGTCCGCTGTGGGCTTCACCGGGTGCAACTGCTTTTTTAAAACAAACAGAAAAATAGGTGGCGTGGATCGCATTCAACGCGGTGCGATCCCATGAATCGCCCACCGAGAACACCGACACAAACGCAGGGCGGTGAGGTGAGGTGGGAGTCCGTTTGATCCACTTCGCAAACATGCTTTCATAACAACAGACAAACAACAGCGCAAAAGGAAGAATAGAACTATATATGCGCTCCGCTTTTACGGTGGAAATATATGTATCTTCCACTTCCTTGTTTTTTTCTTCGTGGCTTCAGTGGGGCCTGTTTTTTCCTCGTTCTTTTACTGTTGTTTGTATATACAAAAGAAAAAATATAAACAGGTTTCTTCCATCATGGCGTTTTACATGTTCCACTCCAACTCACCGTCCCGCGTGCCGGTATCCTCGTTTTTCTCCTTCGTTCTGGCTATTGCTTTTCATTGCTCTTTCCCCAACCGAACTCAACGAATATACTCCCTGAGCTTCAATAAAACCTTTGCTGTTGATGGGCCTGAAGACAAAAAGGTTTCTAATAGAAATTCAGCTCTGATTTTGTGTTTTTTTTTTTCATTCCCTTTTTTTTTCTTCTCTCGTGACTCTGCGCTCTTTAAGAAGTGAGGGGCATCGGCTGACTTGACAAAGGTCAGGCCGCCGCGGAGCTGCACAGGGATGAAAGGCTGAGAAGGAGAACTCGAAGGTATGGAAAGGTTATGAAAGCATACCGAAGCAGTAAATAGATACATCGATCGTGGAATGACAGATGAAGTCGCAAACGGCGCCTTGTGGACGTATACGTCTATGGAAACGAAGAAATCGCAACGAGAGGAGGCCCTCCTGAAAAAAACACGAGATGGAGCGTTGTAAAGGGTGTTTGAAAACACAATACAGACATATATATCTAAGAACAAACAAGGGTGTTGTGAGCCACTCACTGCACCCACGGGGCAACCCCAAAACAATGTGTTTGTTTCTTTCTTTTGCTGTTCATTCTCTTGTTTCCTCCGCGGGTTTTTTTTCTTTGCTGGCGTTGATCTCGTCTCCGTTCTGCTCCTTGTCTCCGCATCACCGGACCACCATGACAACACTCCCCGGTGATGCCTTGTACGGACACTCAGGTGCACACGCAGGTTGTCCGCCACCCCACTCCCTTTTCGCCCCGGACATCGGAAGCAATCTACGCAAATACCGCACACACGCACATTTCGTATTGCGCATCATCGTTCTTTTTTTCTTTTCTGTGGAGCTTCTTGACTTCGGTCAAGGCAGCAATTTCTTCTTCTTCCCTCCTCCTCGCCCTCCTTTTTGGCCGAACACGGCTTATTGAACGTACCAAACCCCAGTAGAGTTGTACTTACCAAACATTTAAAACACAAACAAACACACACACACACACACAGGCGCTCCCAAGCAACTCCCAATGAGCTTCTCACACCCCGTCGTTGCGGGCCGTAAACCGATCCAACTGCCTCAGCAGACCTTCCTTCTTTCCCCCGCCTCCGCAGCAATCGCCCGCCGCAACAGCATCCACGACCACGGCGACGGCGACAAACATCGTAGTGTTGGCCATCATCGTCAACACCACCGGCGTACAGACACCGCTGTCAGTGTGACAAACGATGAGAACGCATACGGCGGCGGCACCGCCTTCACTGGCAGCGTGGGACTTGACACACTACGCGATTTTTCGAATCGGCAAACGTGGAAGGCCGCTGCTGCTACTGCTGCAGCTGCGCTGACGGACGTGCGCGGCTGTCGCCCCGGCGGCGACGGCGGCAGCACCACTCGGACTGTCTTTGCTCTCCCACGTCCTCGCACACCCGTCCGAACGCAGATGTCCCCCTATTCGGAGGAGGGAGGCAGCCTTCGTGGTGTTGTTGGTGGCAACGACGACAACGCGACGATGACGGTGGCGACGGCTGCTGCTGCTCCAGTGAGCGATGCGTCCTCACTCGCCCAGCGTGCTCTGGCGTTGGCGGACGACCTCACGGCAGCTGAGGCGCAGCTGGAGGTGGATGCGGGTTACTTTGGTGATGTCGCTGCTGTGGAGCAGTGCATTACGCAGCACCTCCGTGCATGGCGTCTGAACACTACAACCACGACGGCCATTGCGACGGAGGAGGAGGAGGAGGTGAGCGACAGCGGTAACAAGCAACGGGCTTCCGCGGGGTGGCGTGGCGGTGACGGTGGTCGTGGTACCCCGCGCGGGTCCGGCGTCTACAGTGGCGTACAAGGGGAGTCTCCACAGCTGTCTGCTTCGATGTACCCGATGCGTGGTCAGAGCAACGCGGCCGCCCCATTGAGTGCGGGGGGCAGTCAACGAGTGCAGACGGACCTGGAAAGCGTGCGCCAGTGCACCGCCGCCATGGAGGAGCTCCACAGAGCCCTGTCCACGCTGGAGGACGAACACCGCGGGCTGCAGCGGCGCTACATGGTGGAGAAGACCTCCACCACGGAGCTGGAGGAGCTGTGTGACAGGTTGGCGGAGCTGGAAAGTGAGGCTGCGCGTGAGCAGCGTGCGACGGCCTTCGCAGCCCGCTGCACGCCGTCGCAGCATCAGCGCCGACCACCGATAGCGGCCGTCATCGCCACCGCCATCACCGCCATGCGTGGGAATAACACGCCTAGAAACGACACGAGCTGTCCGACTCAGCAGGAGAGAGAGGCGGTGCGGGTGGGTCTGGCTGTGTGTCACGACCTCGCCGATCAGCTGCGCAAGCGCGCGTCGACCGTGGCGGAGCGACTGACGGACGAGCTGCTGTGGATGCGGGCGGAGGTGGACCGGCACGACTGGTCAGCGATGCGCACGGCCACGTCGCTGACAACGATGGAGCCCGTCACGGTGGTGCTGAAGGGGAGCAGTGTGCCCGATACCCCCCTCCCCGCCACCACTACTACTCTCTCCCCTTCTGCGTTGAACGTCCATGTGGGGGACACAGCGTTGGAGGCGAAGACGAGGCTCAGTCAAAGCCGCGCGAGCGGAACGGCGGAGGGCGAGCCCAGCAACTCCGACAACAACAAAGACGGGGCGGTGGACGGCACTGCCAATGACTTCTCATCGCGGGAGTCGTCGCCGGCTTCGTCCGTCGCATCTGCGGACGGTGACAGCGACAGCGGCCGCAGTTCCCACCGGCGGGACTCCTTCCTGCTGCGGGTGCGGGTGCCCGTTTTTGTGACCCCCACCGCCCCGCCGCTGCCGCTCCTCTCTCGCGGCGCTAACGATGCCGATGCCGCCGCGACGCCGCAACGCTTGTCGGGCGACAGCCACGTCAGCAGCAACAGTGGCAGCGCAAACGGATCTAACAACAGTTCTCTCCCCGCTGCGGTGCGGTCAGCAGCGGCCGGACTTGCCCAGAACGGCACGACACGCCGCTCCTCCACCAGCAGCACCTTTTCCCGCGAGGCGGCGGCGGCAGGATCGGCACCGGCATCCGCAGCAGCCTCGACCTCTGTGAACCCTGTCACCGTCTGCGTGATCGCCACGCCGGCCCGCTACGCCTTGGTGCAGCTGTATGAAACCTGCGTCGACTTCCTCTCGCAGATGCTCACACGACTGACGCAGCTGCGGGCACGTCGCGGCGCGGAAGCGGAACAGCTGCAGTGGGAGCTGCACGGCTTGGACGCCTACGACCCCGCCGGGGATGATCTGCGTCGACGCTGGCAGGCGGTGCAGCAGTACGCCGCGCAGTTGGACGGGTACGCGGAGGAGGTGCACGCGGCCCATCAGGCGCTGCATACGCGGGTGAAGCTGCCGATGGACGCGGCTCTGCACACGTGCGAGCGCTTCCGCACGCAGTTGTTGGAGGTGTTGAGGCAACGGCTTGAGCAAGCGGAAGAGGCGGCAGCGGCGGAGGCGGCGGCGAGGCAACGCACTTCGCAAGAGTGGCCCGATGTTGCGGAAGAGGAAAGGGCGAAGGGGCAGCACGAGACACATGGAAACGAAGATGGAGTGACAGCGGAGGCACTCAGCGACAGGTTTGGAACTCCACAGGCGGAAGAGGAGGAGCTGCGGCACCGCTCCACCGTCTCTCTTACGCAGGAACGTGCGCGACGCTCGACGCAGCCACCCCAGCCGGATACGCGTGACCTTCCGCGTGCCTCGGCGGAATTTATCGGCATGCTGGAGACACTCTTGAAGCGGCAGCAGGCGGCATCGGAGGAGCGGCAGCAGCATGGAAAGAATACAAGTATGGCGGCGTCCGCCGACCTCGAAGTCCCAGCAGACGTCACCGTCATTCGCATGACAAGCCATCCTCCCGCGGCGCCGGCGGCCAATGAAGCGGCGGGTGGCGAGAGGGAAAACATGGTGCAGGCGCCAACGCTGAACAACGAGACAGCGCACCACTTGGCGGGAGGCCGTCGTCGTTCACGAGACGAGGACGAAGACGTGGAAGTCAGTAAAGAGGCAAAGGGGAGCGTTGACCTCGACACGACAACACGAGTCTCGGAGAGCACGCCAACTGCCACCGATAAGCGCGCGAGCACCACGCCGGCCATCCGCCCCTCCGCCGCTTCCTCCTCCACCGCTGACGCTGCGCAGGGTGCACTTGTGGATTGCGCCGTAGAACACGCCGGCGTCGACAGCAGCGATGACAGCGGTGACGAGAGCGATGCAGTGCACCAACCGCACTGTGATCGACAGCCCGAGCGTAGACGTTATGGGCTGTGCAGCGAGGACGGCTTCCGTGGTGGCCTGCGCGCCTTCTTGGTGGCGGTGGGTCGTCGTGTGATGCAGTTTAGCGACAGCGACGTCGAGGAGGAGGAGGAGGCGGTGGTGGAGGAGGAGGAAGACGACGGATTGGCAGAACGCCAGCGGAAGAGGGCACGCCACGAGTAGCGCTGTGGCGGTTGACCCTACGACGCTGATGCGACGCTCTGCTGCATCTCTATTACTGCTTTTTTTTCCCTCTTTTCTTTGCTTATTCGGTCCAGAAGTGCGTGGTGGCGGTGAAAGGAGGAGAAGAAGAGGACTAACGGTCTCATTGCTCTGAGCGAGAAGAAGCGGACGGAGGGGAGGTGCTCTGCTGCTCTTCCTTTGGTGCGTGGAGGGACCGGTAAAGTAGAAGCCGCCGCGCTGTGCGGCACTTTTCTTATTTATATTTATATACATTTTCTTTAGATTTGCTTCAGCTGCGACACGCCTTTCTTTTCCTCTTTGCTGTTATTTATTTGTTCTCGGGCTTTGCGTATTTATCGGTCTCGATGGTTCAAATATGGATATGCGCGTGAAGACGGCGGGAATGAAACGTTATTGTACCTTTTCTTCTGTGTTGCTCTCGAATGTGGGTGATGAATAGAAATCGAAAAGAGAAGGTGAAGGCGCATGCAGGCACTGCTGCTGCTGCTTCTGTGCGCAATCGATAGCGAAAGGGGGGAGTCGATGGAGACACCTCCGTTCTTTTCGTTTTCTTTTCTCCAAGGTGGTGTGCACGCACGTTGGGTGTGGTCGGGGGGGGGGGGGAGGGGACAGGGCTGCACCACCAAAGACATGTATATTTTTACGCATGTGTATCCAGGTGCGCTCTTCTTCTTCCGCCGCGATGCCTTTCACTCGGTGGATGTAGGCTGTAAAGGGTACTTTGTGGTGATCACCGTAGTTCATCATCATTTCACTCTTCGTCATCTGTCTCCTCTTCTGCTGTATCATCATTACTGTTATTATTATTATCATTTTCTGTTTTTAAGATTCCCGAATACGATATGAAGCGCAGGGTTCTACGCGCCCACGCAAACAAGCGGTGCCTTCGCATCCTCTCCGCTTCCCATCAGCTACGCACGCCGTCGTCGGGCGATCGCCGCTACGCCGTGCTGTGCGACGCCTCGTTCCTCCGCGCCGTTCTTCTTTCCTACTGGCAGGCGCACGCGCCGCCCGCGTGGAAGGAGTCACGGAAGCGACAACTGCGTAAGGCCGCCGCCGCTGCCGCCGCAACTTCGCCGCAGCCGCATCGGTCGTCGTCGCAGACACCGCGCGCGGAGCAGGGGAACGGCGCGGATACTCATCCCGAGGTTAAGAAGCCTGACGAAGGCGCGCAACAGGAAAGGAGTGCCCGCACAGGGAAGGCAGCGCGGTCGCGTGTGCCCTCTGCGTCGACGACGACGGTGGCGGCTGCCACGATCATCGCGCGCCTGCCGGTGCAGCTGCCGTCCACCTCGCCCTTCGAGTTCTTAAACGCGCTGATGCGGGAAGCTTTTCAGGTAAACGGCGGTGACGGGACCGGCAAGAGCGACGAGGCAGCCACGAGAGCTTCCGCCCTGGACTCTTTCACAAACAGAGGCAACAACGGCTGTAAGAGCAGCGATAGTAAGCCGGTGCCTTTCCTCTATCACTGCCTGCCAGAGACCGTCGCGGCCCTTCATCGCATGCGGGAGACAGCCTTCACCACGACCACGTCATCGTCGGCAACAGCAACAGCAGCAGTTTCGTCCGCAGAAGCGGTGGCACAAGTAAAAAAAGATTCGGCTAACGCACGTGACGATGAACAGCAGCAGCAACAACGAAGGTGGAGCAACACCAGAGATGACGCAGCGGACTCTGTGCGACATCACCGGCTGAACGCGACGGAGCGCTGGCTGGCTGCCTCCTTCGGTGAGTTAGGCCTACGCCGCGATGACGACGTGCGTCACCACCACAGTCGTGGCAGTGGCGGCGATGCGTATGCGGGCTCGACAGGACAGGCGCACGGCCGACCTGGTGGGCCGGGTAGTGCAGCTGGCGCCGCTGCTGCTGCTTCTGTTGCTCCGTTGACCTTCCAAGAAATCCCCGCGTTGGTGGTGAACGCGCTGCTGAGTCGGCTTCACCTTTTACAGGATCCGCGCGGCGACGAACGTGACGCCGTGGGAGATGGAATGGTAGTGAAGGAGAAAGCGGTGAAGGACGAGCGGGCTGGTGCGCGTACTCCACTGCAGCAGCAGCAGCAGCAGCGGCAGCAACATCCACTTGATCAACAGCGCAACGAAGCGAAAGCTCTGGCGGATTTTATGTCGTTTAACGAATTCTGCCTCGCGCACGGTGCAGCTCCGTCCTCTCTCGGCGAAGGCGAGGGCTACCGCTCCGCACACGTGCGCTTGTGCCCGATGCCTCGTTTCACGGACTCGACCAGCGCCTTGGGCCACCACGCCCTGAAGCGACTCCGCAAGAGCAAGCGAAATCGTCCAGAGACGGAGACCACCGAAGGCGATGAGTGCAACGCACCGCCACAACAACGGCAACAGCAGCAGCGGCAGCAGCAGGACGGGCGGAACAGTAGCAGCAGTAGTGCTCACGAAGCAGAGCCCGTCGGGGCTGCGGTGCCCTCGAAGCCTTACCTCCCGCGGTCCTTCTGCGTGGCGACGCAGAGCCACGACGTACGCCGGCGCCTCGCGCCTGCCACGGCGCTGCTGCGGCTGACCACCAACCCCGACGCCCTCTGGCTTGAGCAGCGCGGCACCGCCTACCACTACGAGGCCGGCGGCGGCGATGACGGCGGTGACGTCCGTGGTGGTGGTGGTGCTGACAGTGGTTTTGCTACAACGAGCAAGCGCGCTGCTGCATCGAGGCGGGTGTCTTCTCACTCAAGACAGGACCAGCGCCAACAACCGCATCTGCGTCCGCATCCGCATCCGCAGCAGCACCACCACCGGCCACCGACATCGTCCGCAGCGGCACCGTCTTCAACCCCGACGGTGGTGTCCGCAGCGCCGCAGC
The DNA here is from genome assembly GCF_001293395.1 of Leptomonas pyrrhocoris. Classification (NCBI taxonomy): domain Eukaryota; phylum Euglenozoa; class Kinetoplastea; order Trypanosomatida; family Trypanosomatidae; genus Leptomonas; species Leptomonas pyrrhocoris. Next base: position 313,700 of record NW_015438379.1, read on the forward strand.
TGTCACGCGCGGATGTCGCCTTTATGAAGCACCTTGGCACGGCAACGCACCTGCCGCTGCCGCCGGTGACGGGTGCGTTGCCGCAGCAAACCCCAACCGCAGGAAAACTTGAAACGGCGAAGTCAGCGGAGGGCCGCCCACGAGGCGCAGGTCGAAAGCGCCCGCATCAGAGAGGGCAGAATCCGCTGTCGATGAAGAAGAAGCAGAAGCGCGAAGTCTTCCGCGCGTAGAGGGAGGACGCTTAACCGGTAGAAGCGAACGTTGCGGTGGTGTGGTGTTATGCGTGGATGGTGGGAAGAGCTGTATCCGGCATGCGAGAAAGGAGGGAGAAGGCGGATGCGAAGGTGTATAACATAATGATTTCGTGTAATGCATATTTTTAGAAGGACGTCTTGTGCGCAGCCTAACCAACAGCAGAGGGAGGGATAGTAAGAGGGATCACGGCATGGTTGAGCTCCTCTCCTGTGGTTGCTTTGGGACTTTCGACTTGATTAATTCACTCCTAATGCTTTCAGCTTAATAGTGCGTTTCACGTGCAATACCTGCAGTAGTATTTTATTTTCGATTTACTCTTGATGCCTTTTGCGCGCCGAAGCCGTAGTTGCACGACGCCGTCCCGATCCACGCCGGAATCCAGCAGCTGGGCTCCGAGGCAGCAGGATCGACTCCCGCACAGCCTCTCTCTCTCTCTCTCTTACCCCCACTCACTCTCCTCCTCCTCCTCCTCCCTGCAAGTGCAGCTTGTCTGCTCACCAGTTCTTCTTGTGTGCTTTTCTATCGTCTTCATAGAGAGGCACAGCGATAATAAATCCTTCTCCGTCTCTATTCTTATCTGCGCTCTTTCTCTCTCTTCCCCCCTCTCTCTCTCTCGCTCTCTCGTTTCGTAGGCGGAGATGGCGGAGGGTGAAGGCGCAGAGGAGACGCCCAGCGCGGCGGGCGACATCGCCTTCAACGAAGCGGTTGGGCTGCTCTGGTACACGCTCTTTACCGCGCAGAGGCACGACCAGTCTTCTGATCTCCCTACCGCTCAGAAGATCCGTTCCTTCAACAGCAGCAGTGCTTTCGCAAGTGAGAGCACCGCCGGTGTGCAGACTGCGAAGAGCAAGACCGTTGCGAGCGTGGAGGGCGACAGGGCCACACCTTCGTCCTCCTCCGCGTCACAGCTACCCGCCGCTACGACGGAGCGCACGCCGGCGACGTCGTCGGTGGAAGACGAGTTTCGAAGGTGGGGCGACGTGAGTTGGGTACTGCTGGCCGCTCACGTCTACGTGCTGACCCGGCAGCTGTGCACGGACCTCGACGTGCGCCACGTCGTTGTGCACCGCATCTTTGAGGATCAATTTCACAGCAGTGCCGCCGCGATGCAGGCTTCGTTTTCCAAGAAACACGCTAGCCTGTTGGTGTCGTATGCGCAAGAGGAAGAGGAGCGGGCTGCTGCTGCTGCTGCTGTGTCTGTCGCATCAACAACGACGACGACGGCAGCTGCGTCTGGCGTACCCGTTGCAACCGGTTCATCGCCCTTATCTTCTGCCTTTACGCCGGTGGATGGAGTGTGGCCTTCTGCACTGCGCCGTGACACGGTAGGCACACATGGGTCGCAAGCCCCCATCACCGCCGGTATCACCTACGACCCTTCCTCATCTGGCACCGCGGCTTCATCCGCACCTTCCTCACGCGCGCCAACGTCGTTTGCCAGCCAACACGCGCAACGACAGATGGAGGACCGTGGGCCGTCCAGCGACTCTCCACTGCCTGCGTCGTTTGTCTCCGCCACCGCTGCAGCGGCGCCGCCGTCGTCGTCGTCGAACGGGTCTGCCCTCCGCCGGTCACCGCCGAGGCTGAGCCGTGGAGGCGGGACGGCGGTGGGCGGACACCTCGACGCTGTCCTCTCCTCGCCTGTTTTACCGTCGTCTTCCAACGCACCCCTGCCCCTGGCGAGAGGCGGCGGCGGCAGCGGAGGAGCAAGAGCAACCGCCGCCACCGCGGTGAACGTCGCAGCGAATAGTCTGACGGGCATGCCTCCGATCTCCTTCTCCACTCCTGCCACAACAGCGGCCGGCGGCGTGCGCGGAGGGGAAAGACCCACCGGCAGCAGCAGCAGCACCTCCTCTCCCTTCCCAGTCCCCGCGCAGGCGGCTCCGTCGGTGGCGCCTGGACTGTCCAGTGTCGCGCCAGACCCGTTGGACGCCCCGTGGTACACGCTGTGGTGTTCCTTACCAACCACACAAGCCCGCACCCAGCTGCAGACGCTGCGCTTCCACACCCCACTACCCCTCGAGGACTTCTCGTCGTTGCTGGAGCGGTTCTTTCTAGTGGACGGCGCCGACGACTTCCTCAACCCGGTCCACGCGGCGACCATCATGGAGTTTGCCGGGGTGCGCTCTGCGCCGTACCACAGTATCGTGCGAGCCCCACTGAGCCTGGCGGAGGTCCGCCGCTACATCACGGAGAGCCACCGACAGTACGCACGAGCCGCCACGATCAGCACGACGACGACGACGACCACCACCACCACCTCGCACCATGAGCACGGTGCAGAGGGGACGCGGACGGCGACGTTGGCAGGCAGCGGACACGGACTAGCCACAGAGGAGGCGGGCCGTGCGAGCGATACGCGTAGTCCCAACAGGAGTGGCAGCGGCATTGCCGGCGCAGCTGCACCGGAGTTTCTGAATTGGAACTTAAGCAACGAGCGCCGCATCTTGACCATCGCCGAGCTGGAGCGCAGCGTGTGGCACATCGCGGCGAACTGCGTTGTCTTCAACGCCCCAGAGTCGCGTTACCCCCGCACCGCCCGGCGGTTTGCGCTGTCGTGCGTGGAGGTCATCATTCAGTACTGTGAGAAGCAGATGGCCGCATTTTTGGCACCGTGATGCCTCCCGCCCCCCTCCCCCCCGGGGAACCGGGGGAATGGAAGTCACGACGTTCAGCGAGTCGAGCCATCGCCCACCGGGGAATGGGCCTTCACGCAGTATCGACTAGTACTAATACCACCACTACTACTGCTGCTGCTCTGCGCTACTGCCAACATCAACGAAATCTAAGCGGCACATGATAAACAACTCTCTTCTCGCGCGTTTCGCATCAGCGAGGCAACAAACATCGTACTAGTTCGAATATGAAGAAGTCTTTGCGCTTGACGACTGCAGTTTTAAGAAGGACTGTATGCGACTCGTCAGCAAACAAACAAGCAAAAAGAAGTGCCATCTTCATGACCGTGGCACAGGACGAACTCTCCGTACCTTCGACACCTCCCCACCCTCCCCCCCCCGTACTGCGACTCATTCCCTCCTTTCATCCCTCGATCTCTTTCTTTCATTTAATTCTATTTCTGCTTGTGTATTTTAATGCCTAACGCCGCCCTTCAACGCACCGACGATCCACAGGTTTCTTCTTCTTCTTCGCCTTTTACTAAACACTAGCTCTCCGCCCGCTACCTCTTCTGTTGTTACGGCCGGGAATAACTCCTTCACTGTCTCACACCTAACATTTAAAACAACAACAACAACCCCCCAAAAAAAGATGATGCACGCTTCTCGCGTCTGCGCCGCGGCCTCCGCCTTCTACCTGCCGAACGTGAACTTCGTCGGCGCCGGTGCCCTGAAGGCGGCGGGACCGAAGCTGCAGTCCCTCCAATTCAAGAACCCCCTCCTCGTGACAGACAAGGGCATCCGCACCTCCGGCCTGCTGGACCAAGTCGTGGCGACGCTGAAGAAGGAGACCGGCATTACGCAGATGTCCATCTTCGATGACGTGCAGCCGAACCCCACGGTGACGAACGTGAACCACGGACTGAAGATGCTGAACGACAACAAGTGCGACTCTATCATCTCGCTCGGCGGCGGCTCTCCGCAGGACGCGGCGAAGGCTATCGCCCTGGTGAAGACGAACGGCGGCAAGATCGAGGACCTCGAGGGCGTGGACAAGGCGGCGAAGATGCAATTCCCCCTCATCGCGGTGAACACGACGGCCGGAACCGCGAGTGAGCTGACCCGCTTCACGATTATCACTGACGAGAAGCGCCACGTGAAGATGGTGATCGCCACCGACATGTGCACGCCGCTCGTGGCGGTGAACGACTCGGACTTGATGATGAAGATGCCGAAGGCGCTGACTGCTGCGACCGGCATGGACGCCCTGACGCACGCCGTGGAGGCCTACGTCTCGGTGGCCAACTCGCTGGTCACCGACGCCTGCGGCCTGCAGGCGATTCGGCTCATCAAGAAGCACCTCGTCCGCGCGACTCACCACGGTGACGACGTCGAGGCCCGCGAGGGCATGAGCTACGCGGAGTTCCTCGCCGGCATGGCCTTCAACAGCGCCGGCCTGGGCTACGTGCACGCCATGGCGCATCAGATGGGTGCCGTCTACAACTTCCCCCACGGTGTGTGCAACGCGATCTTACTGCCGAACGTGCAGGACTACAACAAGACGGTCGCGGCGCACCGCCTGCGCGATGTTGGCGAGGCCCTGGGTTTGAACAACCTCGGTCGCACCGATGCCGCTGCGGCCGATGCCGCCATCGCGGCGATTCGTGAGCTGGCCGTGGCGGTGGAGATTCCCGCCGGCTTCAAGCAGATGGGCGCGAAGGAGGAGGACCT
>NW_015438379.1:318420-343000 GCF_001293395.1 Leptomonas pyrrhocoris
AAGCAGATGGGCGCGAAGGAGGAGGACCTGCCGCGCCTGGCGGATGCCGCGCTGCGGGATGTGTGCTCTTCCTTCAACCCTCGCCAGGGCACGAAGGAGGACATCATCGAGATGTACCGCCGGTCGATGTAAGGAGGGTAGGACTCGAGGAGAGAGAGAGAGTGGGGTAAATCGAAGGACTTAAAGAGAAAGCAAAGGAAAAGAGAGGCTTTTTGCGTTCTTGTGCACCTTCGCGCTGGTCTGTGGTGTTTCCCTTCCCCTCCCCCGCCCTGCTCCGCTGCGGGATGCGAACGGGGTGGTGTGTGTGAAGAGGGGAGAGAGAGTAGGCACCCCCTCCACCCCCTCACACACACACACACACACACACACACACAAGTCCCCCGCAAACCGCCTGTAAGCGGAGTGTCCCGAAGAGAAATCCCCATCAACTTCATCTCCGACGTTTTCATCAAAAGAACGGCGAGCGATCAAAAAAGAAAATAAATATTTTACCTTTTTTTGTATTCTTATTTAGAGCGGACGGCCTTCGCTTTTCTCAAATCAAAACAGGAGAAGGAAAAGAAACGGAAATTGTGAAAGAAGAAAAACGAAATATAAATGTGGAGTGGACGTTGTTGGCGTCGCGTCTTCATTTCTTTGGTTGCTATTTATCTGCCTTTTTCCGGGTGCTCAAAGCTTCGTTGCGCTGTCGAGGGCTCGAGCCGTAATCGGTGGGGGGAGGGGGGAGGGGGGAATAAAGAAGGTTAGGATACAACAACGAACAGGCGAGCCATCGCACGAGGGGCAGCGACGAGGATATTGAAGAAGAAGGGAGTACATCAACGAAAAGAAGCGCTGAAGGCACTGTTGGTAATATATATATTTCTCTTCTAAGTCCTCACCATTGCTTTAGTGCTCTCACAACTTTTTTTCCGATTGCGAGTGTTACTTCTTTGGATTTTCCCCCCAAGTTCTTTATTGTTCCGAGACCGCATCCTCCCTTCCCTCCCCTCCCCGGTTTCGGTGCCGCTCCGCCTCGAAATAAGACATATATTTCTGTGCAGATGCGTTTCCCTTTTCCACCTTTTCCCCTTCGTTTGCTCGACAGCGAAAACAATGACAGCGTTTCAAAGAAATAACTGCAAAAAGCAGCAGCAGAAAAATCCCAAATATATATGTATAAAATGATAACAACAAGAAACCTCGAAACGAAATGAGGCCGATAATACGTCCACTCACCTTAGTATTTATCTTCTTTTCTCTGTTTTCTTTTCCTGAATTCACGTCACTACTATTTTTTATATATCTACGTCCTTCCCCCTCCCCCCCTCACTCGTGATCGTCGAGCAGCAACAGCAGCAACAAGAGAGGACTCTCAAGAAGCGCGCGGGGAGGGGAGGTGGTGTATATATATATATATATATGTTTTTATTGTTTTTAATTTACTGTAGCTGATTTTTTCTCTTCTTCTTGTTCTTGTTCTTGTTTGTTACTTTTACTATTGTTTTAAATGAAGACACCTCCCCTTACTTCTACTTAGTCGTATGAATGTTTTTCTTTTTTTTCATAAGTTCTTTCCTCGTCGTACGTTCGCGAAGGTCTCAAAGTGAGAGGGGAGAGAGGAGAGAAAGGAAAAAAAGAAAGCGACGCACACACACACACGCATACACGCACGCACGCACACCTTCTTCGGTTCACTTCTGAATCATTTTTTTTCTTCTTGTTTTCTTCACCTCTTCCTTCCTCCTTCTTTGGTTTTGTTTTGGTGCCCCATGTGGGACGCGCTTCCTCGAAGCGGGACTGGCAAAACGAAGCGGAAGAGAAGGGAGAGAAGGATGAACGTTGCGGCTGAACTCGCGTGAGGTTGTGAAGCAGGAGAAGAAGAATATATAAGCTTCCAAGAAGGAAGACGCGCTGGAAAACAATAGCAACAGCCAAAATACACACAGAGACAAAACACACGCGCTCAAAAAAGGCTCGTCGTAGGATAATTGCTCGAAGAGAGTCGGAGTGACGGCGTCCTTCTTCTTGTTTTTTTCTTCTTCTGGTGGTGGTGCTCCACGTGTGTGTGTGTGTGTGTGTGTGTGTGTGCGTGTATTTACCTTACCTTCTTGCTGAACGGAGTTTTCCTTTGACGGTGTAAATGCTTGAAGGTTCACCGTACACGCCGATCTCACGTCCAACAACAACAACAACAACAACAAACGGAAGAGGAAAGAAGAGTCTGCCATGCTTGAAATAACGGCATACCGGCGCTTTCTTCTACCTGCGATTGAGTCTTCATGAAGCGTTACTCACGCCTTTGCTTTTCGTAGTGGCATTTGCCCATTTTCCTTTATTTCCGTACGACTCGGCGCAGGAGCGTGTGACGGTGGTGTGTTCGTGTGACCTTCAAGAAAAAAAAGCATTTTACATGTGTCTTCCTCCGATTATAAGAATTATAAGAATAAAACATGAAAGGACAGCTGAGTTTCGCTTCGCGGTGTTCTGGGTGGAATAACTCCAGATGATCGCGGCGATGACTTCTTGCAATCTGTGCGCAAGCGAAAGAGCTACTGAAGTACTCTTTCTTTTGTGGTACTTCTGCGAATCGAGTGACGCCAGCGTCAGAGGCGATGTTGCTCATCTCTTCTCTCTCTCTCTTGCCAAAGGTGTTCTTGATCCACAGCTCTGCCGCGCTATGCCAACACAGGTTTTGGTAGGCCGCTCAAAGGAAAGAAAGATGACGACGATTTGCTGTCGCAACTTCCTCCTCTCTTCCATCTCACCTTTTCAATGTTATGTCTCTCTTTTTTTTTGGGAGGTTTCCTGATTTCCGCCGCGACGCACGCACCACTTGCGCTTCACCGTTTTCATAACAAATAGCAAATACGTACGTAATACAAGGAGGGCTTTCTGAATCGCCTCTCCTCTCGGTACCTTGAGGGGCTTCTGCTTTTCTTTTTGCAACGACAGCAAGCGCACACGCACCCACACACCATACCACAGCGGGGCGGGCCATCATGCCTCTCTTCCATGCTGTCATGTATGTCGACGAGAGCGAGGGCGTGGATCGGATTGAGCCGATGCCCGAGCGGGTCTGGGGCCTGCGCGTTGAGTGTGCCAGCTGCAAGGAGGAGTCGGCGAACACCATGTACGTGAACGCGGAGGAGACGCACGAGCGGGAGGGCGGAACACACCACTTTGTGTGGAAGTGCAAGGCGTGCAAGAGCGATGTGACGGTTGACGTCATGCCGGTGCCGGCGGGGTCGGGGTACTACAGCGCCGTGGAGGACAACGCGGCGAACATTATCGCGGTGTTTGAGGTGCGCGGCGGGCAGCCGACGGCGATGGAGGTGGACAATCAGTGGGTTGTCGTGGCGAACAGCGGGGCGAGGTTCGAGGAGGCGGACCTGTCGGAGGATTGGTGCGACTACGATGAAAAGGGGCAGATGTCGGTCACCGTGAGCGGCGTGACGGTGGAGTTCGACAAGGCAAAGAAAGCGAAGCGCTGAGGAGGCCATCACTTCTTCTTCCCTCCTCCCTTCAGACAAAGGGAATGGAGTGGAAGTGGCCAACGATGGCTCCTGAAGGAGAATTCCCCTCCTTTTTATTGTTCTCTCCTTGAGATGTGTTGAGGCTTCTCGGATCGATCAATTCCTCTCGCTGGCCGCGTCACCGTTTCCCGTTCTTTCATCCTGGTCGTGGTGTCCTCGCATCTCAGGATAATTCTTTTTTTTTGATCTCCAGTTTTCTGAACAAGTGTGAATGGGACGACGTTTTGCATCGCCACCGCCTGCTTACGAGTCGCCTCTTCTTCTTCTCTTCTGTGTCGCTCAATTTATTGTCATTATCATTTTTTGTTTTTTCCTGGTCCGAGTGAAAAGGCGTGGAGGCGCTATTCCTCTTCGTTTGTTGTATCCAATGCTTCTCTCTCTCTCTGTGTCTCTCGCTGTTACGGTGGTGTCGTCTTTTGTTAGTTCTGTGCTTTCGCCCCCTTTGCGGTTTCTGAGTGGAGGGGGGAAGACTCGGCGGCTCACTGAGCGAGGCGTGAAGTCCGCTCGCACGTGCTCCTTCGACCGTTTTGGCTATCGTGGTACGACTCATTAACGTTAAGAAGATTCTCTTCTTCGTTTTTCTTGTTACAGAAGCAAGCAAACAACTGTTTATGCACGCTACCGTTTACATACGTACTCGATGAAAAAACAAACAAAACATAAACCAAGTGCTTTTATTCTTCGTTCCATGCGTGAGAGCTCATGATTCTTTCGAAGTGCTGGACGGCCCTTGCCCGCAGCGGAGTCCGCCTTCTACCTTTTCTTTTCCTTTCCTCATTCTTTCCTCTTCTTTCCTCTTCTTTTCACGAGTCTATTGTCCAACACAATCAGCGCAAGGGCGGAGACGTCAATCATACCCAGCACTGCTTCCGTAGAATCAACTCGTGCCCAAGCGTGGCTGTCGCTGCCGTGCTGGAAGCCAGCTCTTTCGTCTGTGTTGTGCGTTGTTATTCGAAGCGGCGCTGCCGTCGTCATTTTGCGTCTTCGACCTCCAGCTCGGGGTCTTGTTGTCTTCTGCGCTTGGTCCCCCTGATCATCAAAACAGGGTTTTTTCCCCTTTCTGGGAAGTGCAGCTTTCGCCGTAGACAAATCGGCAAAGCAGATCCTTTTTTTTTTAAAAAACTTCTTTTAGCTTCTTTTGCTATTCTCCAAGAGAGAGAGAAGGTGGTGCCCTCTTCACCAAGGTCTGAACGTTGCGGACTGATTGCCTCCTTCGTGCTTTGTCTCTTCTCTTTGATTCATCATATTCGCTTGTCTCTCTCTGTCTCTCTCTTTCAGATGTTCGCGGCGCTGTCGTGGCTGCTTGATGTTAATCTCGTACCCAGCTCGAGCTCCTCGGAGGCGGACTCCGTCAGCTACCAGCGCAGCAGCAGCAGCAGCAGCAGCCGTAGTAACGCAGACACCAATGCCACCGATGTGCCTCAAGCCGTCATCCCGCCGACCACCTTCACTGATGCACGCGGAGAAGCGGTAGCGGAGCTCCAAGTCAGCTCCGCCACTGCAGCAGCGAACAACAGCGTGTTGCAGGGTCTGCCCTCCGCCGCACGCAGTTCGCATCGCGACGCGCAGCGCGAGAACGCTCTCTTTGCCGACCTGCACGCGCAGGGCTCGGCCTTTTTCGCAAGTGCGGACCCGCGCGAGGAGGAGTTGGCGTACTCGGCTGCGTCGCTGCAGACAGCGCCGGTGTGGGCCGCGAGCACCTACACCAGCGAAACGGTGAGCATCTCACCTCTGCCGTCGCCGGCGTACGGGCAAGCGCCGACGGACCCGTCGGCTGCGTTTTACTCCCTGGCCGCGCACGGCGGGACGGCTGTCGTGCCGCCGACGTCTGGCGTCTCCACCGCAGCAGGGCGGACGCTGTGGGCGAGCGATGGCGTGGTGCTGACTGCGTGCTTCCCGTTTTCCGCCGAAGCGGCGTCGGGCAACGCGAAGGGTGGGGGAGAGGCAGCAAACAGCAACGGCGCCCCTGCGGCGACGGCTGCGTTTGCGCAGGGCGGTCAGCGGGAGAAGAAGCAGAAGGCACGGGCTGCTGCTGCGGCGCCGGTTGTGGTGGTGGAGGCCATACGAGGCCTTTCGGGGTCTGTGGGTCCGCGGAACGAGACCCCATCGGCGCTTTCTGTGATAGTGCAATCGAGTAACGGTGTGCTGCACACCACCACCACCACGATGTCCACGGCAGAGAGAGCCCGGGTGACCCCCGAATCACGCATTCTCGAGTGGGATCAAGAAGTGCGTGAGCGGCGCCATCTGATCGAGCATGACACCATCCGTGCGGACATGACAAGGCTTGCTGTCACGACTGCCGAGCTTTCCGGAGGGGAAGAAGAAGCGGCGCAGTGTGATGTGTCGTCCTCGCAGCTGGTGCCGCACCCGATCAAGGCGACGCTGATGCTACCGGCAGAGGACCCGACGTTGAGCCTTTCGCTGCTCTCGCCCTCGCCGGCGGAGCACGTGGTGAAGCTGCACCCCTCCAATCCATTTCTCCTGTCCACCGGCACGACGGAGACGGCGCTGCCGCCACCTGCGGCGACGCAACGCCCCATCGGCATGTCCCACGTCCCGCCCACAACCACGACAACGGCGATGATGACAGCGGCAGCAGCAGCAGAAAAAGAAGACAAGTACGAAGTGGGCTTTGTCAGCAACAAGGACCAACAGAGCGGGCTGGCCCCGCCTTCTTTCATTTCCGCCGCCGCGTCTTCTTCTTCGCCACCACCCGCATCCGCGCCGATGGCGCACGATACAAGTGAAGATTCGGTGTTGGTTGTCTCCCTGACGGAGATGGGTGGCCCATCTGTGGCGGGCGGCGGCGACCCCCACGCCTTCATGGAACGGGCGCTGCGGCAGCGCACGGAGGAGCTGCTAGGCAACGACGACGCTCACACCCAAAGGTGCAGCCGCGACCGCAGCGCTACGCGACCGCGGCAACAGCGGTTGTCTTCTTTCGCCCCCACAAGGGCAGACGAAACGGAGAAGTTGAATCCTGCGGCGGCGCGGCGGTGTGCTGCGCATGGGGAGGCGGTGGTGGAGCTAGGAAACGGGCTGGTGACGCTCACGGCGGTGGGGGAGAAGGACGCGGGGCAGACGCCGTCGCGTGCTGTGCCGGCCTCCTCGGCAGCGCTGACCAATAAACCCGTCTTCGACTTTTCGTAGCGAGAAAGAAAGAAAAATGCGCGCGGGGGGGGGGGGAGATTCGTCGGTGTCTGCGCTTTTGGGTGCCGCGCGCTGTCATCTGTGTTGTTTGTTGCTTGGGTTTGTTGTTGTGCTGTTGCACTGCCGTTTCTTTGATGGTGATGCTCTCCGTTTATCATTGGTTTTCTCCCTCCTCAGCCGGGCGGTGCGCGCTGGATCACACACGCGTTCTCGCACACGTGCAAACTGCAATGAAAAGAAGAAATGGGGAATGGACACGCTGCTGGCGGCACGGCTTTTGCTTCCCCCGCTGATCCGCCGCCGTGGCGCCGCTGTTGTGCGCGCAGCGGCCCCAAGACAAAGAGCGAAGAGGAGGCGCAGCGCTGCCTCAGCCGCCCCCTCCTCATTCCGTTTCCCCCCCCCTGTTCTCCTCTCTTCTCTCTTTTCTCTGCGAGGCCGCCGCCCTCCCCTCCTCGCCTTTCCGAGGCAGGGTTTCTTCGCGGCTGGCGAGGAGGGAAAAAGTGAGGACTGCAGGGATTGAACCTGCGACCCCTGGATTTGGAATCCAATGCTCTACCACTGAGCTAAGCCCCCGTTGCCGACTCGCAGTCTGTGCTGGACGCCTCGGATGCGAATGGGCGGCGCCTTAGGCCCCCCTGCCGAGGGGCTGGCGGGTGGGCGAGGGCGGAGGGTCCGTTGAGGGCGGAGGCGCGCAAACGGCGACGGACGCTGCGGCAAAAACGGCGGCGAAGGCGGGAGAAGTGAAAAGCGCAGAGGTGCGGTCATGAAAGGGAGAAGGAAGCGCGGCACATCAGCGTGCACCCCGGCCCTTTTCGTTTTTCTTTATTTATCTAAATTCCCAATGGAGACGGCGCTGAACGCGGCCTGTACGATAGGCGTGCACTCGGCACGCTGTGTTCACCTCTTCTTTTATTGAAGACATGCCTGCTTCAAGTGTTTCTATGCATTTTAACTGCTTAATGGACTTCACTGAGCCGTAGGCTCTCGCTGCCTTAGGTGGGAGAACAAGACAAAAAGAGAAGTAACAAGATAATGACGTCCCACACGCCCGCTCACGCACGAGCGCGCACTTTACAATCCATAGAAACAAGAGAATATATATATATATATATATTTTTGGTGACGTCGAGTAAACGAATGTCAAGAGAAGAAGAGGAAACCCCGAGGGGTAACGACAACAAGAAAAAACTAATAATATTAATCTAAGCGTTTCCAACTGCCTTTCTGCACCGAAGTGTGCACTGAGAAATATATTGTACTGTTCTGTATCCTGAAGCACTCAGCGAAAACAGACAAAAAGAAGTGAGGCCGTCGTGTGTTTCGCATTTTCCCCTCTTTGTTTGTTATTCTTTTTCTCTTTTCTTCGTGTCTTCTCTTTCAGAGAGAAAAAGAGTGGGTACGGGGAAATGCGCCCGTTTGTGGCGTCACCGCTTCGCTCCGTACGGCGCCGCGAAGAGGAGAGCCAAAAGCCTGAAACCAAAAGAGGAAAGAAAAATAAATAAACAACTAAATAAAAGAGAGTCATTAACAAGATTTTCTTTTCTTGAGAGGCCTTCGAACGACTTGAAGACAACGCGACGTCCCCCTTCTTCGTTTTTGACGAGAGGGGAGTTAAGCGAGTCCCTCGAGCGAGCTCATGCGTTTTGCTCCGACAACGAGCGTTTTTAAAAATTTACGCTGTCGTCAAATCCATAAACAACGGCAAAAAAGTGAAGTAGTCCATTTACGCATGAATACAAAAATGAACTCCATTAAACCAGTTCAGGAGAGTATAAACGAGTGCAGTGTGTACGTATTTGTTTCTTTTGTTGTTGTTGCTCCGTTGCGCCAGTGTCTTTACAGCCTTCACGGGCACTCTTCTGCGCTGCCCCAAGCTTCATTCCGGTGCAATGTCGCAGCTCCGGCGACGGCGGTCCTGCTACACATCATACATCGGAAAAGAGATGACAAGCGATCCCGCCCTCCGCACGCACAGACACAAGGGCGGAATCAAGTCAATTTTATGACGAGAAAACAACGATTTAAAGAAACAATAAAAAATGGAAAATAATTAAACGTTTTCGTTTTTCGCAGGAGAGAAGAGAAACCAAAAAAAGGAAAAGGAAGAAAAGAAAAACAATTGTGCGAAGTGGCTGATCGTCAACGCCACTACAACAGGAACCGTGGGGACCACACGGGAAGCAAGATTTGTTAGATCAACAGGAAAAAAAGGGCCACGGTTTCAAAGAAGGACAACAAGGGTAATGTAAAAAACAGAGAGGGCGACCGCGGTGAGAAGCACGTCAACGAAGGTATAAAAGCTAAGGAAAAAACAACCCCAATAAATTCATAAGGCGTGAGTTAACAGCGTCAAAAATCCAGAAACAGAAAACAATAAAAAATACAAAAAAGGAATCCAAGTGAATAAATAAATATCAAAAAAAAGATGGCGAGCGTGTGCCTTTTTTTTGTCGTGAGTTGAAGGTGTGTTAGGCGCAACTGCTGCTACGCCTTGTCGCCCTCCCGCACTTTCACAGCTCGCGGAGTCTTTTTCTTATTTTGTTGGTCCAGACAAACGTCGATAAAATGGGAGAGGAAGAGAAGCAGAGGAAGCAGTTCCACTAAAAAAAAATAATATAAAAAGAAGGATCACCATCTACCATCCGTTTTCCTCCGATTCGGTTAGTAGATGCTCTCCCTCCTCTCTTGTTCTTCTCTTGTACTCCCCCATTTTACCCCCCGGCCCGTTGCACCTCTGCAGTTTTTCACGTGTGCGTGTGCGGGTAATGAAATCTCCCTCTTTCCACTTTTTCCTTTATGGTTGTTGGAAAGCTGTTTAGGCGTCCACGTCGTGGGCAGGCGCAACTGTGTGCTCGGCCTTCTTCCCGCGGGGCTGCGAGCGGCGTACGAAGCAGATGGCGTACATCACGGCGGTGGCGAGCAGGCAGCCGATGGCGAAGCAGGAGAGGAAGATGCCGGCGGCGGCGCCGCGCTCGACGCCGCTGATGGCGTAGTAGTTGTAGGTGTCGCCCGTCTGCGTCACCTCGACCTCTTCTTGAATCTCCTTCTCGCTCTTGAGGATGGCGCTGAGGGGCACGTTCTCGAGGGCGTTGTTGATGACCGTGGCGAGGCGGTAGCCGGCGAGCGTGACGCGCTGGTGGCAGATCACCTTCGCCGCGTCCTTGTAGGACTGCGTAAGCACCGCGCCGTTGTCCGCGCCGGGGTAGACGTACTTGATCGCCATGTCCAGGCTCTCCATGGCCATGACCGTGGTGTTGGTGTTCATCTTCTCCGCCTCCGTAAATATGTTGTTCGCGATGAGGTCGTCCACGAAGGCCTGCAGCTCCGCGTAGGTGGCGGGGCTGAGAGGGCGCGGCGGGTCGACCTGCGGCCCCTCCGCCATCGAGTCCCAGAAGGCGTGCAGCTTCTGCTTCGTGCCCTTGTCGTCCACTATAACGCTCTGCGCGTTGCCGCCGGCGTCGCCTTTGGGGTATTTGTCGGAGAAGAGGCAGCTGCCGTGCAACGGCTGGTGGATGTCGCCGACGTAGTGGATGAGGTTGGCGATGGAGGTGGTGATGGAGTCGGTGGTGGCCTTAGGGTCCGTCACGGCAGTGACCAGCATCGGGATCACCGTCGCCACGTTCACGTTCTCGATCGGGTTGATCGTCATGGTGATGTTGTCTGGGTTGTAGGGTTGGTCGATGAAGTGCCAGGTGGCCATGGTGGTGAGGCCGAGGGACTTGAGGTCGTCTGCCCATGGTGCTGCCTCCACCATCGTAGTGGTGCTTGGGAAGGGCCCCATCGTCTTCAGCACCGAGGCGCACGCCTCCACTTTCTTCTGCACGTCCGGCTTGAGGTTGCGGCGTGCGATCTCGGCGACGGCCATGTGGCCCTTGCCCCACCACGCGTGCGTCGGCACCGCCACGGCGATGACCAGCAGCAACAGCGTCACACTGAGGACACGGAGAAGTGCGCTGACGGCAGCCATTGCGTGTCTGTGTTAGAGTGCGTGTGGGAGAGGTTCTTCGATGGGTGCGAGTGTAGCTGCTTCTGCATGCACGTTGCTCTTTGCAGTGAACCGGTTCTAGAAATTCCTTTAAAAGAAATAAAATACTGCGCTTTTCTCTTTGAGTTTTTGCGGACGTGAAGGAGAAGAAGAGTACCAAAAATATGCAGAAAACGGACGAGTGGGAGAAGGGACGGAGAGCCGCTAATCCATTCATGTTGCGGTTCGTGAGCTTCGAGTGGGGGAAAGCACACAGCAACGGCAAAGAACACGAGGGACGATGACTTTCTGGAAGCGCTGCCGCGCCTCTCTCGCCGCTGTACTTTTCTCCCTTTTCCCACGAAATGCTCACGGGGACAACAGCTGGAGGAAAACACATACACAAAGAGTAATAAGAATAACGAATGCGCTGTAGAGCAACGCGACAGGGACACGTCGATGGCACCTCCAGGCGTCGTACGCCGCTGCGGTTTTGCATTTCTTTTTCTATTATTTGCGTTGTTGCCGTTTTGCAGAAGTACTTGACGATGCAACAGGAACGGAGACGTCAACGCCGGCTAAATGTGCCTATCCCTCTCTCTCTCCCGTTCTCTCCTTCAGTGTGTGTATGTGTAGAGGTGGGAAGGGGGGAAAAACTGGAAAGAAGAACACCGTGGGGGAGAAATACCCATACGAGCTACCCCCCGCACGCATGTAAACACTGGCGTGGGGAAGCGCGGAGCAAACAAATAACGCGTGATGAGGTGAGCAGAGCTGGCGTAAAAATAAAGAAAAGAAAGCTAACTACTTGAGAGAGAGAGAGAGAGGGGCGGATGGAAGGAGGAAAAACAAAAAGGCCGAAGGAAATATATTCGGACGCGAAAGGGAAAGATACTTGGTGAAGTAGACGAGCGATTGCGCTAAGTGCTGGTGTAGATGCGTAGATGCGTAGACATGTGTGTGTATATATATGTGTATGCATGTGTAAGCCCTCCCCTCCCCCCCCTACCCGCACGAATTCGACAAAGAAGGGACGTCAAGAAGAAAGACAAGAGAGAAAAATCCTAAAAAAAAGGAGGATGCCAAGAGGGACAAGTCCGTGCTAAGCAGCGCCAACAAGTAAATGAACAACCAGTGCGGTGGCAGTCGGAGTTGAACAGTGCTCAACGCTTTAAGGTTCTCCTGCGGTGGTGGCCTCTGCTTTGTTTTCCTCGGTAAGCCGCCCCGCCAGGTGCTTGATGGTGGAGTTCGTCAGCTCGTACACGTACGCAAAGTCCTCCTCGCTCGGCACCCCCGCCTTCTTCATCGTCGTGGTTGTCTTGAATGGATTGCCAAGCAAAATCGTGCTCTCGCCGCGGCGAGCCATTTCTTGGCTTTGCGCGTCCAACGTCGCCTGCGCCGACGCGGACAGCGGCGCCGTCGCGGTGATGGCCTGCCGTATCTCCGGCTCGACGAAGCAGCTGACGGCCGCCGCGCCGCACGTCTCCACCGGCATCGAGGGCAGGATGGCCTTCGCAAGCTTCTCGTTCCACCGCGACTTGCCGTGCCGGTTCAGCAGACCGGGGCGGAGGAGGAAGAGAAGAATCGGCGCCGCCGCCGCTGCCGCCGTTTTGTTGTGCTGGTGGATGCGCTCCACCGTCGCCTCATCCGCATTGCCCTTCGTTCGCATGTACAAGAACCAGGAGTTGCTGTCCGCCCCTGCCGCGCTGATCTGGCAAAAGGCGCGCAGCGTGCCGGTGGACTTGGCAGAGGCCGAGCTCGTGGATGACGGCGGCGGCGGAGCGGTCGGTGCTGTTGCCGCTGCCTGCGCAGACACGGCGCCTTTCTTCACCTCGCCGGCGTCGTTCACGTGGTGGATAAAGGCCGCAGCCGGACCGAGCCCCGCCGGCGCCGAGTAGGTCAGCACCGCCTCCGTAAACGCCATCACATAATCGTAGTCACACCGCGTGAACTGCGCCGCGCTGCCGGCATCCTTGCGGGTCGTGCCGAGACACATCGCCGCGTACGTGTGGCCGGCGAAGATGTCCTTGTACGTGTGGAGAGCGTCCGTTGCTGCGGCGGAGTCAGCGGCTGCGGACGTCGTCGACCAGGCGTTCGTGAAGGCCTCCCAGTCCATCGTGACGGGTTGGATCTTCGCCGCCTCCTGCGGCGTCACCATCACCACCTCCGACGAGCTGCCCAGATGCTCCCTTTCGCTGTTCGCGTCGCCACCCGCCGCGTGGTTCTGCGTGCCGACGCCAAAAAGTTGGGCGTAGTTCGCCTCCGTCACGTTGGCGGCGCGCGTCAGGGCCACAACACGTTGGATGGAGGGCTGGCGAATGGCGTGCTGGACGACGCTGCGGCCAATCGCACCGGTGGCACCCGCTACAATCACGGAGGCCATTTTTCTTTCTTTCCAATTTCCCGCGGTGCTCTTAACTGTTGTGTGGTCGGCGTGCTTGTATTCATAAAAAATATATATCCGAATGTGTTCTTCTCCTTTTGGTTTTGTGAGGGAGAGAAGAGAAGGTTGTGTGCGCGGCCGTGGAGGTGTATAGCGGAGAAAAGTGTTGTTTTTGGCTGAGTAGAGGTGCGTAGGCGCTGCGGTGCGAACAACAAGCGCAGAACTAATAATAATAATAATAATAATAATAATAATATGAAGGAGGAACGCAGTCGGTCTCGATGCGCTGCTGAAGCAACGTAAGCTGTAAAGAGATTCCTTTCCCATTTTCATAAACACCGGTAACGTCAGGGATGCGTGATGTGGGTGGCGGCGTCAGCGGTGTTAACAGAGAAGGGTAGATCGACACAACAGGTGGGAAAGATGAAAAGCAAAGGAGGAACCTAAATACGCACGGGCCGAACTCGCAACAGAATTTGTGGCGAGGCGACGAAAGGAGAGCGCACGCATGCCGGCTTTCATGTGTGCCTGTACGTGCAGTTGCCAGCGCAACAGAGTAAGTAATGAGGGAAGTTGGCTCTGCCACTAGCTCACTTCCATATATAAATATGTAAATAGGCCGAGACCACGTGCAGAGGTTCCGCGACTTGGCGCGCGCTGGACGAACGAGTCGCCTCCGCCAAGCGACACAAGTGTGTAAAAGAGACAACAACAGCTGGCGTGAGATGGCTTTCTGCTAACAAAAATACACTCTGAAGACAACAGTAGTACAAATCGTGACGATAATAATAATTCAAAAAATCAAACGAGCGCCAATATAGAAAAGGAAAGGAAAAGAAAGGGCGGATTGCTTCATATTCATATCCGTATATATATATGTGTATCTGCGTGGGTGCGCACGGCTTGGCTCCATGCAATGAAGAAGAATGTACTTTGCCTGTCGATCACCGCCTCCGACATATCGGGTACCGCATATATATCTCCTCCACAGTTAAATACAAAGAAAAGAAACCTATCACCACAACAGCCATTACGTCACGACAAACAAACGGACAAACAAGCAAACACATATATGTCGGGGGGCGCGTGGGGGTGTGCGCGTGGGGGGTTGCATCGACCACTCCAACTCCTTCCCCCCTTTCCATTCACACATACATATCAGCTGTCCAATAGCATGCGCAGAAGGATGCGGTTGGACGAGCAATAACTATTTTCTTCTACGTGCCGGTGCTTCGCTCAGTTAAATAGCTGACGTATCGACGCACGGATACACAGAACAACAAAGTGGAAGGAAGAGACTTGACGACCACCATCAACGTAGTAGTCTGAGTGGGATAAGAAAGAGCAAGAGAAAGAAAGAAAGCAAAGAGAGCCGCTCACGACTAGCAATGGTACAAGGGGAATTAGCAATAGTAGGAAGAACAATATTGTTAAACTCTTGCACTCCTCGTTGTGCAGTCGCTGGCAGTGTTGAAAAACACAAGCAAGCAAGCAAGAAAAACAAACAAGTTCTCACAGAGCAAGAAAGGGGAAGTGCAGGTCAGCAACACGCACGTCTGTAGGAGGACAAGGGAGAAAGATGGTGGGTTTGGAAAGGGGGAGAGAAAAGGAGCTCGAGTCGCAAGAAGCATCACGGCAACACGGAAGGAAAAAGGCTTGCCGTCCGTGGCTTTCGTGTATGCACAGCAATAACAATTAAAACTAACGTGAATGAAAAGAAATAAGATCGGAAAAAAAAATCCAATACCACTTGAAATACACACACACACACATACACACACGCATTGTTTGAAGCACACGGGGCGAAGGTATATCCAAATAATGATAAAAAGAACAAATAAGAAAAGCGATGCTTTGCTGTTTCACGCAAACACACCACAACACCTCCTCCTCCTCCTCCTCCCTCCCTCCCTCTCTCCTCCTTCCTCCCTCCTCCTCCTCCTCCTCCTCCTCCCTCCCTCTCTCCTCCTTCCTCCCTCCTCCTCCTCCTCCTCCCTCCCTCCCTCTCTCCTCCTTCCTCCCTCCTCCTCCTCCTCCTCCTCCTCCTCCTCTCTCCCTCCACACCCCTTTACACACGCCGCTGCTGTTGCTGCTGATGATACTGCTCCACGCGCAGTAGCGCCAGCTCCGTCTTGGTCTCCAGCTTCCGGCCATAATTGCGCGAGCTCAGCAGCGGCAGCAGCAGCTGCAGCACCGGGAGCATTCCTCCTTCCGCCGACGTCGCGGAGGCTAACTCGTCGACGGGGGCGACGGTGAGGAGGGTCTGAATCACATAGTTGCCGTAGGAGTCCATCACGACAGTCGTCAGCGGCAGACGTGCAACGGCGGGGCTGAGAGCTGCGACCTGCGCCGCAGACGACGACGACAACGACGCAAAGGGCGAAGACGAGCTTGACTTGGTCATGAGGGTCTGGCAGATGGACCGAATCCGGCGCTCGCTGCAGTGCCGGAGGATGTGCTCCACGACGTTCGAGGCGAACTTGCTCGTACACATGCGGACCAACTCGTGCTGCATCACCGTGGCGACGGCGTCGATGGTGGCGGTGCTGCCGCGGGCGTAGCATACATCCACCAGCCGCGTCACGACGTAGTTGCCGAAGGGGTGGACGGAGAGCTCCGGCACGTGAGGCAGCAGCAGCGCGGACATTCGCTCGAAGTAATCCATTGGCTGCTGCTGAAGTGCAGCTGTGTCCCTCTCTTCCTCCACCTCCTTCCTACTGCGTGCAGTGCTGGTGGTGGTGGGGGTGGCAGAGACGCCAGCTGTCGTGTTCGGCGAGAGCCCTGAGCACGCGTTCAGGAAGTCGAGGCACTTCTGCACGATGCAGCAGCCCTGCTTGTGCTGACACACAAAGAGTAAGTTTTGCTGCATCGCGGTGAAGAGGGCGTCGACACGGTCCTGCAGGAGACCGCGCAACGACGGAGAAGCTGGACCGCTGCTTGCGGTGGGCAGGGCGCTCTCATTGGCCGTGGTGGCCAGCGCCGTGTACTGGCGCCGAATGCATTCCATCACCTTCATTAGGACGTGCCCGCCGTTCGCGTTGGTCAGCAGGCGGAGTAGATCACGTTCCAGCGCGACAAACACAAGCCGCTCCTCCTCAGTGTTCCGCACCGTCTCAACGAGCCGCTGCACCGCAAAGGTCCCATGCGGGGAGCAGGCCACTTCGCAGAGGTGGTGCTGCAAGGAGGGCAGCCGTAGCAGCCGCTGCCGCTCCGCGTCGGGGGCCATGTCAAACACCTTCTGAAGCAGGAAGTTGCCGTAACCGTCCGCCATGACCGCGTCCAGCTTCGGCTCAATGGCTCGCAGAATCACCTGAACGGCGGTGGAGCGGTAGAAGGCGTCGGCGCGGCGCTGACGGCGACGCTCTGCCACGCTGCCCGCGTTGCCGCCGCCGCCGCTGCTGTTGCTGCTGCTCTCCGCCGGGCTGCCCGTGCCCTCTCGCTCGTAGTGGCCGGCAGCCGCCTCCTCTCCGCCGGCACCGCCGCCGTCGCACTCGGCATCCAGCGCGGCCTGCAGCAGGCGGCAGCCGTGTTGATCGTGCGACATGGACAAGATCACGGAGGCGGACGCCACATCGGGCACGTTCGTGAAGGTATTCGTGTTGCTCGTGCTGGTGTGGCTGAGACCCCCGCCCAGCAGCGAAGGTGCCGCAAAGGCATCAACGTCCGTCGCAGCCGACGTCGCGGCAGCGGCAGCGGCTGTGGGGCTGCCCGACAGCACGGCGGGTGCCACCGCTTGCAGACGCTCGATCAGCGCCCGCACCGCAGCGGGGGAGACGGACGTGACACTCACCGCATTCGTGCCGGAGGCGGCGTTGTAGCTCGCGGCGGCGGCGGCGGTGTTTGCCGCGCTGGGTCCGTGGCTGTGGTAGTGGTACGGTGACACCGTCGCTCCACCACCGCCGCCGAAGGTGGCTGCGTGTGGCGACAACACGGAAGGACCGTACGGCGGGTTGTGGTGCGAGGGGGAGGAGGCCGTGGAGTTGCTCAGCGGTGACCGCAATGACGCCGCCGCCGCAGCGGTGGTGATGACGCCTGCCATGTGCGACAGCTGCACTCGCGGACGACTCTCACGCCCTGCCGCCGCGGAAGGAGCGCCGTTGCCGCTGCCGAACGGGCCGAGAGGGCTCCCCCGGCCGCCACTCCGCTTACCCGCGCTGTTCGTGCCGTTGATGCTGTTGTAGTTAGCGGTAGAGGTGTGGTGGGCGTTGCCGGCTGCGTTGGCGCGTGCGTTAGGCGTGGTAATGACGTAGCGACGCAGCGCGGGCGAGCTGCCGTCCGACGCGCGCATCTGCGGAGACGGACGCAGGCTGCAAGACGGAGGCGAGTTGTTGTTCGCGTTGCCCGCCGTCGTTGTCGCGTCCTCCGGACTGCCACGGCGAAATGCGGAGGGGGATTGAAACTGCTGTGGCGGGCGCGTACCACGCGGGGGTGCCCCCGCCGCCGTTGCTCCGATGGTAGACGTCGTGGAGCGCGGTGCCGCCGTGAGCTGCGCGTACGCAGACGGTTGAGACTGCTGCGGCTGCGGCTGTTGCTTCGTCCAGCCATGCGGCGGCATCGGCTTGGCGGGGGTACCGGAGGGCGACATCATCATCATCATCCTCTGCTGTGGCTGTGGCTGTGGCTGTTGCACAGCGGGGAAAAGCGGGTTCGCCGGCCCACTTGTAATACCGGCCTCGGAGAGACGAGCGGTGCTGCCGGGTCGACGCAGCAGACTCGCTGGCGAGGCCGCGGCCGTTGTGAAGGCAGGCGGGGAAGGAAAGCGCTGGGGCTGTGGAGGATACTGCCGAGCGCACGCGAGATCCTCTACCGAGTTCATCTCTCCTCCATGCAGGTGCGAGGCGATAGAGGAGAGCGTGACCGGCTTCGCGACGGTGTCGGGAGTGTGAAAGAGTGCCGTGTGCGACTCCGTGGTCGCTGACGCAGACGCAGCCGACGCAGCAGCAGCGGCGGCGGCTCTTTCGTAGGGGCTCATGCGATCCCACAGGGCGGCAGCCTCCGCCGGCGACAGACTTACCTGTGGCCAACTGCAGTGCGGCAACACATTAGTACCGTTGCTGTTGCCGTTGCCGCCGACTGCCTCCATGGAGCCTGAGCAGGGGCTGGTATAGGACACACTTGCCGTATAGCGCGACGTTCCGCCCGCGTAGAGAGCCGACCCACCTCCACCTGCAGCAGCACCGGCCGCAGGAGCCGGAGCGTCCGCGCCACATGACATGTCGGAGGCCGTGCGCTGCATTACCGGCATCGGCGGCTGCATTGCGGAAAAGCCACGCCGATCGGGCGGTGTGTTCGCACGCGTGCCCGTGCCTGGCTGCTGCTGCTGCTGAGGGCTGTATCGCAGCTGACTGAGCAGCTGATGATAGGGAGTAGTCGAGGCGGGGGCGAGGGGAGAAATCGTGGTGGACGGCGTGGTGCACTTCGGCGGGTTATTGTTGTTATTGCTGTTGCTGTTGCTGTTGCTGCTGGCGTGCGGCGCACCGACCGCGGCGTCGCTCATGTGGCCGGCCCGCTGCAGTTCGTTTAATTCCGCCTCGACGCTGACCCGCCACGCCGCCTCATTTTCCACTGCTCCGCTGCGGTGACTTTGCGGATAGGTCGCATTGTCGCTGTTCACGTAGAAACAAGTCCCGGCGCTCGCCGCTGCAGCCAAAGAGGCACCGTGCAGCAGCTGCTGAGAGCGTGGAATGGCAGGGGCCATCACGCTGAGCGGCGTGGAGACGGCACTGCCGCCGCCGCCGGCAGCGCTGCTGCGAGCCGCACGCATCACTATTGGGTCTGCATAGGCTGACGCCCGTCCTGCTGCTGCTGATGTCGTTGCGGTGAAGAGCGGGGAAGAAGGGGTGGGAGGGGCGGAATCAAACTGCGGTTTGGCGGGCGCCATCTGCTGCTGCTGCTGCTGCTGCTGGGTGTACGGCGAGCGCGCGGAGGTGCTGCAGAGGCCTCTCGCCGGCGTCCACGCGTCCGTGAACGCACCTCGCGCTGCATCGTGATCGTATTCCCCACCACAGCTACCAATGCCGCCTTCATCACCCACCTCGACGCCGCGTCGCGCCACGGCTGCTTCACCGTCTGCGCGGGCGTTTCTCCCCAACTCTGCGGCGATGCGCGACAGCCCACCCACGTGTGCGTCGTCGTGTCCGCCTGCTGACTCCTCCAACAGACCCTCCTGATTGAGGGACTGGGTGTATCCGGCCAGCACGGCAGACATCACACCTGCACTTCCTGGCGAGACGGTGCGGGGAAAGGCACGAGGGAGACCTCCGCTTTCCTCCTCCACGGCAGCGCTGATCGACTCCATGATGGGCTTGAATGACGTATCGGCCGTGGACGCAGCAGATCGCCTGCTGCCGCCGCCGCCACCACTTTGCATGGGTAAGCTGGACAACAGAGAAGTGTTATCGCGTGCGATCGCCGGCGTCTTAATGGAGTTCGCTGTTGCTGCTGCTGCACCGTTGAGAACAAACGGTGACGACGGCGTGCGGCGCTGTGCAGGTGACTTGTGCTGTTGCTGTGACGGCAGCACATCGCGCCGGTGCGCATCCATAAAGAAGAGCTGCTTCGGCTGCCGCAACACATCGTAGTACTCCTCCGGCTCCTCTTCACTGACGGCGTAGGCGTCTGCACACTGCACCCCACCACTGCTGCGCGGCGCATGCAGTATCTTCACACCAGTCGCCGGCGTCCGTCCAGCGACTGCGCCGTGGAAGCGCTTCTGCTGCGGCTCATCACCGTCGACTCCGTTGAGCGTGTTGCTGCTCCGTATCGTCTCCGCCACGCCGCCGTCGTGCACGGTCCAGCTGCCGGCTGCGGTGGAGGAGGCCGTGTAGCGCCTGGCGCTGCCGGCGGAGAGTGCTGTGGTGATCGCGCCAGACATCGTACTCGGCGAGGTGATGGAGGACATGGAGAGCTTCGCGGCGTAGCTGACATCGCGAAATTGCTGCTGCTGCTGCTGCTGCTGCTGCTGCTGCTGCTGCTGTCGCTGGTGTGCTTCGTCTGTACGTGCTTCCTCGTCGACCACTAGACGGACCTGCGACAGCAGGCTCAGCAGTTCTTCGCTCTCCGTCTCGGCGAACATGTTGTGCTGGTACTCCTTCTCTGCTGCTTCTTTCTATCCGCTGTCGCGGAGGAGAACAACGAACAGCAGCGGTACGCTGAAACTTCTGTGCAGCAGAAACGGCAAAAGAACAGGAAAATGAATGTATTTGGGAGAAAAAAGAAGAACAACAATAGAACTAAATACTCCGCAAAAAAATACAAGAGAGAAATAATAACAGTAATAGTAATAATCATGAAACACTGACGGTGGAGCTCGCGATGACAGGGGTCACAGTACACAAGCGCTCTTGACTCTATTTCTTCTGCAGCTGCAAAGATCAGACAGTTACACCGTTTGTTTTAGAAGAAAGAGAGAGAGAGAAAAAGAAAGAAATAAAAATATTCTGTTTTGAGTTCTTCGCTCGGTGTGCTCTGTATCAAATAATCTCCCCCGTTCGTGCTGCGTTCGTTGCAGCACCGCCGCACTTCTCTCGCTCCTTCGCCGCGCGACGGCAGTTGTGAGCACAACTCTCGTCTACGCAGAAGGCCAACACGGGTGAAGACGACAACAGCCAGAAAAGAAAAAAGAAAACAACAAAAAACAAGTAAATAAGAAGATCTAATTCGGGAGGTGGTGGTGGGGGTTTAATACTCTGAATAATACTAATAAGGAGCCTATATATATATATATATATACTTTGCTTCGCTTCTCTTCTCCCACACGCACTAGAGGCAAAGAAAGACCACGGACTCTGCTCCAGTGAGGTAACGCCGGAGTGATTGGGGGAAAACAAAAATAACAATTATAAATTCAAACTAGATCGAGGTAACACACACACAGAGAGAGAGAGAAAGAAATATATTTGCCAGTCCAAACAACACACGAAGCAACTGTCCGCCCCGTCACAACACCAGCTTCGCAATCCCCGAAAGGTGAGAAGAGGGAGAGGGGGGTATATATAGACACGCGTGTGGGGGTGTGTGCGTGGGTGGGTGTACGTCCAGAAATACAAAGAAGAAAAGTAGTAATAATACTCGTCAACAACACCAGTACAGTAGTGTTTAAGAAAAGAAAAAAAGGCAATTACAGTACACCACGAGCCGTGTATAAATAAATACACCGATGTGGCGGGGACGCTCTCAATGATCTTTCTGCTCCGTTACTTTCCCTTTCTGTTTGTTTCTTCGTTCGCTGAGGAAACTCCAGGCGATATCGCGTAAGTACGCGCCGTCCGACGAGAGAGGGAGAGAGTGGTAGAGAGAGTGGGAGAGACGCGGCGAGCGATAAAGAAAGCTTTCCTCTCTTTTTACTGTTTGCGAGGATTAAACAAGGCAACGAGGCTGCAGTGACACGCGTGTCGAGGAACACACTTGTATACACACACACAACACCGACAACACACAAGAAATACCGCACACGTCTGTTTCTCTTCTTCTTACAAAAGAGAGAGGAATAATAATAATAACAGATGAAGGGTCAACAGGCGCAGAAGGAGCGAAAGGAAAGAAAATATTCGGCGCTCCACGCAACAACGAGTTGAAGGCAGCAAGTGGAAGGTGGTGAGAACGGGGCGAATAAATTCTGTCAACGACACGTGCAGACACCGCGTGAACAGCGAGAGCAAACAACAACGGCGACAGTGATACGAAGCGCGCTCTCCAAAATGCAAACACACACACACACGCCTAATTTCTAATGTAGAAGATAAAGAAAGAAACGGTGCGATACACAAGAGAAGGAAAGAGAAAAAAGAAAACACTGTAGTTGATAATGTTCGTCGTACTGTGTGACGCTGCACCTATAGGTATTCACGGATTCGTAGATAAATAGATATCTAAATATATATATATATATATGTATACCTATAAAATACCTTGAGCGTAGAGACCACTTAAAAAAAATAATAATATATCTTTGTTGTCGCCGTCAGTTCAATGTGTCGTAGCAAAGAGGAATACGTAGAATGACATGCGTGAAGGAGCATAGGAAGGAGGTGGGAGAGGCATGCGAGAAGAGGGGAGAACGTGAATGATGATGAGCCCCATACTTTACGTTTCCCCTTCCTTTTCGGTTCGTTCTGCGTTGACACACGGAGATTGGCATGATTCGGGTTTTCTACGAAACACACGCACCCACACGTGTTGTAGCGCAAAGGTGCCGCAAACTTCGCCAATGAAAGTGCACGTCGCAGGAGAAGAGGCGCCACCAGAGAGCGCAACCGGCGTTTCTGCAAGTATCTTTTCTTTAAATCATTATTATCGGTTGAAAAGGAATTCGTTTCTCTAGTGCCGCCATGTGAGCACCTAACGTGACACGGTAACGCGTGGGAATCACAGCAGAGCACCGAGAAACCACCAGCAGCCAAACAACAACGCACGCGCGCGCACACCTCCCTCATTCTTTTAAAACACCTCCGCGACGGTTTCCGCCTTTGCCTTCACGAGCGACTCCCACATGTCCACCGTGGCCGCCAAGATGGTCTGCAGTTCTGCCGTGTCGGTCGTGCGTGTCCACACACGCCGCCGCGCCGGCAGGTCAGACCCTTCAGCGCCCTTCTCGGCCTGCGCGTTCTCCGCGGCGGTGGTGCACGGCGACGACGATGACGACCGAGTGACGAGCAGCTCTGCAGCCAATGCCTTCTTCGCTTCGTCCACCCCGTCACGAACGGCGTCGCTGCTGCTGCTGCTGCTCGCCTCCTTCCTTTTCGTCCGCCTCTCTGCCTCCGTTTGCGTGTTCTCGAACGTCTGAACTACATCCTCACGAGCGACTTTTGCCGCGTGCTTGCTGGCTGCCTCGCGCTCTGACAGGAGCTGCGTCGGGTCCACGACAACTTCTCTCCACACCCACGGCGCGGCAGTGCCGAACGGCCCATCGATGGGCCTCTCCGCCCTTTGCGGGTCCTGCCGGTGGCGCGGCGAGCTCGTCCGGCAGCTTTGTGTCTTGCACGTCGCCGCTGCCGCTGCTCGCCCCCACGCGGCCAGGGTGCAGAAGTTCTGCTCCTGCACGAGGGCAGCGACGGCGATCGCGTCGAGCTGCTTCGTCCGGGTCACCGCCTTGTCGTGCAGGCGCATGAACCCTGCCGGGCTGATGAGAAACAAAAGCGTCCCCACGCTGACCCCACCGCTGGCCAGCGTGAGCAGCGACAGCTGACGCACCCGATGTGGATGGCGGAGTCGCCAGACGCGATGTATCTGCGCTCGTTGGTAGTAGGCAGCCAAACCAGCCACCCCGGCGGCGGCGACGGCGGTCACGGCGAGGACTCGACTCCAGCTGACGAGCTGTCGGCTGTAGCGGAAGCGCTTGTTGGCCTGCTGCTCGATATCGTTGTACAGCAGACGGCTGTCAACGCCGTAGGACTCACATGTGTCTTCGAACACTTCGTTGAATGACATCACGCATGCCGCTGTTGGTTGCCCTAATAATTTATTTCCTGCTGTGGGCTATGATGACGATGGCGTTGTCAAGGTTGTTTGGAGGTGTCCAATGAGTGGTGCGGGCGACTGCACGCGTCTTGACCTCGGCTTTTCAAAAAAATCAAAACAAGAAAGGACGCCTTCTGGGGAAGCATCTGCACAG
Source organism: Leptomonas pyrrhocoris (assembly GCF_001293395.1). Taxonomy (NCBI): domain Eukaryota; phylum Euglenozoa; class Kinetoplastea; order Trypanosomatida; family Trypanosomatidae; genus Leptomonas; species Leptomonas pyrrhocoris. Next base: position 342,048 of record NW_015438379.1, read on the forward strand.
AGCGCGAAGAAGCAACGCAGAGGGTGGGGCACAGAGGAGAGGAGCCAAAGTCAGAAGTTGTAGTGCGTTCTCGTGAAGGAGTCGCGTGCAGGGTATTTCCCCCTCCTTTTTCTTTTCCTTTTTGAAAGCTGCCGCTGACGCACTCAGAGAGAGGGAGAAGAGCGACAACACGCTCAAAGGCAGCACTGCTGACCGCAGGGGGACAGGAAGAGCATCAAAAGCCAGCTGTGCGTTTATTCTTATCGTTGACGAACACGGAGAAGACAGCGCTTCATACACGAAGACGAGGAAGACACGATCGGAGACGGTGATGGACGGCTCATGAAACTCGCTGCGCCGGACTTTTCTTCTTCCTGCTCTGCGTCCGTCTTCACGGGGTACCCCGTGGTGGGCGGTGCACAACGACAGTTCCCTCACAGCGAACACCGGAACAACCCACCCACCCACCCCTCCACTCACACACACGCAAGCATCCACAACGAGTTGAGAAGGGCGTAGAGGGACGCAAAAAAGAAAGCAAACGGCGACTGGCAAACACACAAACACAGAGCGAAGAGGAAAAACAAGAGGGCGCGACGCCCACACCCTACGCACACGCACGCCTCCAGGGTGGGGAGGCCTGCTTTAATATTTCCCTCTCTGTGCGCGCCTGGAAAGACAAAACAACAACAACGGACAAGAACAACAGCGGGGAGATCGCCCCGCGCAGACTCTACCATGATGCACAACAACACAAGGGAGGGGAAGCGTGAGAGAGAGAGAGAGGAGGAAGAGGAGGCATCAAACGAACACGTCTGCTTTCTCTCATAATCAATCCATAGCGCGTGAAGGCAACACACACACACACACACACAATGAAAAAGGCGTAGATAAAAAGACTGTTTGGTAACTATGAAAAATAAACAAAAGGATGAGGATATATATATATATATATATATATATATATAGTAGAG
>NW_015438379.1:343020-431455 GCF_001293395.1 Leptomonas pyrrhocoris
CACACACACACACACACACACAATAGAAAGACGTAGATAAAGACTAGTTAGTAACTATAGAAAATAAACAAAGATGAGATATATATATATATATATATATATATATATAAGTGAGAATCAACGATACCACGGCTGACGAAGTCAGCTCCCACCCAACTGCGTGACCTGGCCGCCATGCAGACGCACGATGACGCGCGCGGAAAGCGCAAATAATAATAACAATAATGAAATGGATCTGGAAGAGAGAGCGACCAGGACGAGTCCTTCCTGGAAACAAAAAGGAAAAATAAAGGAGAGCTAGTCTCGCACACCCACGTCGACTTCTTCCGCTTTTAGGCTTTGATAACGTTCACGTGGATCGCCTTGCCCACCTCCGCCGCTACCGGCAGCGTCAGCACGTTCTTGTAATACTTGAACGAGTTAGGGAACGTCGATATTATGTCCTGCCGAAGCGGCGGCATGGACAGCGCCGCGTGCAACGCCATCGCCAGCACGAGATCGGCCGCCGTTAACGAGTCCCCCACCAGAAACAGCAACTCCTGCCGTTGCACGACCTGCCCCCCCGCCCCACCAACCACGACGGAGCCACGCGCGGACATCATTCCAGACGTCCGAGGCGTGATGCCGCTGATGCGCGGCGTGGCGGCGCTGTCCCACGCCGCTGACACACGCCGCGAGGTGCGGATGTCCCCCTCCGCGACCCCGAGCGCCTCGTCGGTGGTCTTCTTGATATTCTCGAGCTGCTTCTCCCGCTCCTGCCGCTCCTTCTCGGAGGTGCGGTGGCGAATAGCGCCCGCGACGTTGTAGACGGCACTGAGCCGGTTGTCGCGTGTGGCACGACTGGTGCGGTACTCCTCCTCATTCCACAAGAAGTCCTCGTCGGTCATCGCGGTGCGCGTCGTCAGCGAGCCGGACTGCTGCACCATCGCCTTTCGCGTTTCCTTCAAGTAAGCGAGGCGGCGCTCCAGGCCCGCCAAGGCTTTCCAGAACTTCTCCTTCACCTCGGCACCGGGCTGCGGACCGACCTTCTGCTCCCACAGGTAGAACTGCTTGGTGTAGTAGTCGATGTGCGTGATCGCGAAGTCCAACCAGCTGTCCACCGCCGTCGACTCCAGCAGCGAGTGGCCGTACAAGGCGTACGGAATAGGGTACTGCGGGTGCGGGATCTTCTCGTTGCTCACCCCGCCGTCCGCGCCGGCGTTCCCCGAGACGAGCATCACCTCGGTGCGGGCCAGATAGCGCACGATGGCGTTCGTTTCGAATAGGTAGCCCTCGTCCGTTTTCATCACCGGGATGCGCTGCATGGGGTGACAGTTCAGCCGATACGCCTCCGTCTCGTTGTCCTGGTCGGGGATGATAGGGACGAGCTTCAGCTGGACGCCGGCGTAGGCTGCGACGAGCAGCACGCGCTGCACAAACGGCGAGTCGAGGTAACCGATGAGCGAAAGAACCATCGTACGGCGGCGGAGTGAGGATGGATGGCTTCAATATTTTTTTCTTTGTTTTTTGCCTTTTGAAAATGCGGGTGTGGGGAGCGAGATCAATCAATCAGGAGTAGATCGAGAGAGGGAGGGGGAGGACAATGACGCGGCTGTCACACGAATGCGGAGGGAGGCCACACAACGGAAGTGAGGGAAAAACAAAACCCCCCTGACGAACGAAGGACGACGGTGCGGAGAAGAAAATACGGCGGAGGCTGCGCTTTTCGACGGCCGGCCGCAGAACGATGAAGAGGGCAAAAATAGAGTCGATCAACAAACAAACAAACAAAGTCAACTACACGCCAGCTGCGACACCCCCCGTTCACATATATATATATATATATAATGGAGAGAGAAGAGGAAGAAGGACAGCGAAGTAAGTAAATGTGGAGAGAGAGAGAAAGAGGGAGAGGCCGCGCCACTCTTCTTCCGGCGCTGTCACGAGCAGCAGCTACATGCGCTGCTCGTACGACGTTTGATGGGTGCGGGGGGCAGCAGCCAATACGCGAGACTCGGGGGGGGGGGGGGGTAGGGGGAAGCCGAAGGAAGCAGCCGTCTCTCCCTCCTGTATCCCTCAGCAGAAGAGGCACTTACGTGAAGATAAGAAGAGAGAATCCCGCGCGCAAAGATAGATGGTTGTTCCCTTCCTTTTTTGCGACTTACGCCTTCTCCGCCGAAAGCGACGGCATCATCAACACCTCCAACGCGCATGTGCATGTGTGTGTGTGTCATCCATGCGGTAGCATCTTCTAAAGAAAGGCCCCCAAAACAGGACTTCTCTGCTTATGTGCCCATCACGGTGGGGTGCATCGCTTAATCAACCAACGAATCAACAACGAGAAACCAACAGTAAAAGTAGTAGTCGTAGTTACTTAAAAGAAGACTGTATCAAGTAGAAATATATAAATATAAAACTATAAAGGGAGGACAGCTCCAAATACAGAAGAGAGAGAAAAGAAAAGAGGAAATGTTAAGAGTTGCAAGTGGTGGTGCAACCGTCTATCAAAGAACGAAATCACCACCACCACTACCATCACCAACAACAACAACAACGAAAGGGGACCTGTTACCTGCTCTGTCGGCACGCAGCCTTTTATGAAGCAACTCGAAGGAGCAGTTCAGATCGACTTCTACAAATAGTAAAAAAATGAAAACTAAGAATAAGCCGCGGCTTGCACCTACTGAAGTGATCAGGAGCAAGGCGAGGACACTTACACGCACACACACACACAACATAAGCCACGACAGCGTGATATGAAGTCACCTTCACCCAACGCACACACACGCACACACACACATGCACCAAGAAAGAACCAACCAACAACATCGACAAAGCAAAACCTACTAAAAAGAAACACACACGCTCATACAACGGATAAAAGGCGAGAAGGGCAGAGGGAGAATGACCGCGAGGGGTGGGAGGAACTCGCGTACTCGTTTCTCATCTCTACGCACAGCAACAAACAAGCAAAAAGAAGTCTTCCACAGGAAGGAAGGAAAAATAAAGAAAAAGGAATGAAGCATGATAGAAGGCAACGAATGACTGCCCCACCCCCCCTCGCCGCCGCTTCTGCGCTACCGCTCTCCTCTTTCGTGGAAGCGAACACCACCGACAGACCCGAAAAGAATGCAGGCAAGGACTCACAGACTCCGTGAGAGAGAGAGAGCGGCCAATACTACGGCAGAAACAGCAACAACAACACACACACACACACACACACACACACGTTGAACCCTGTCCTTCCTTCCGCTTTGCTTCCAGAGCTATTCAACCTTTATAAGCCCTTTTTCGCTTCCGCGCTTGGTGCGGGTGCGGCGTTTGCCGGGCTGCCGGAGCCGTTGTTCGCCGTGCCCGTCGCCGCCTGCGCCGCCTTCGCCTTGGAGCGCTGCGTCTGCTGCCGCGCAGCCTCCTCCATCGCCGCCACCAACACGCTCTGCTCCTCCACATCGTTCGACGACACCGTGTAGTTGTCCACCGTCCGCACCTGCTTCCACTCGTTGGGGTGGAAGACGTTGTAGACGCCGGTGAAGATCTTCTGCCGGTCGGGCCCCGCCGTGACCTTCTCCATCAGTGTCCCATCGTCCATCTTCACGGGGTGAAACCAGTGTTGCTCGCGCTTGTTATAGCGCCAGCCTCGCTCGTACAAGGCCCGAGCCGCGGCCAGGTGCAGCACATCCCGCGGCATGCTATAGAAAATGTAGAAGAGCGTCTCTTCCTTAAACTGATGAAAGGACTTCATCGAAAGCGAGCGGGGCCGCGGCTTCTTGTAGCTGTCCGGGATCTTGAACTCGGGCAGAATGAAATAGTTGTGGGTGTCCAGCGGCAGGGTGGCCAGCGTCGGGTGCAGCCACTCCTGCTGCGAGACGGAGAGGCCCAGCTGCGTGATATCGAAGCCGCGTGTGATGAAGGAAAAGTTGATTTCATCCGCTTCCTGCTGGCTGATCGGGCGGCCGGTGGTCGGGTCCGTCGGCTCGTCCGGCAGCGGCACGTGTGGGTTGGCGGACATCACCGGCGCCGCCGTCAGCACCTTCACGAGCGGCTTTAGGCCGTACTCGTCGTCCACTTCAATCCGGCCACGAGTAGCGGCGGCGGGGCCCCCACCCGCCATCGCAGCGGACATCATGGGCGGGGTGCTGCGAATACCGCCAGCACCAACACCACCCCCACCTGCTGCTGCCGGTCCGGCGGACATCTGCATGTTCGAGGCCGCGGGAGGTGAGCCGGAGGGGATGGCGGCCGCGATGGCCGGGTCCAGGTGGGGTCCAACGGCGCTCACCGGTAGCGTATCGCCTATGCTCGGTGCGACGCCAGGGCGTTGTTGCTGTGGTCCGCGTTGTTGCGGGTTCAGCTTCGAGGGTCCGCTCTGCGTCCGCAGCAAGTCGAGCAGCGCGTCCTTCTCCGCTTGCGTCTTCTGCTCGAAGCCGTCGCCTTGCTCCACCCCTCCCGAGTGCCCTGTGGGGAAGCCAGGCATGCCCGGCTGACGCTGTTGTTGCTGCTGCTGCTGCTGCTGCGCCGGGTTACGCTGCTGCGTAGTTTTGTTAGGCCCCCACCGCCCCCGCATCAGCTCCGCCATTGGGTCTTTGCTTCCCTGCCCATTCGACTCGAAGCCGGCGTCGCGCTCCATGCTGCCAGTGGGGTAGCTAAGCATGAAGGGCATACGCTGTTGCTGCTGCTGCTGCTGTTGCTGTGGAGGCGGCGGCCCGCGCTGCTGAAACATCTTCCCCGCCGCGCCCTCCGTTCGGATAAACTCCAACATCGCGTCCTTCTCCGCCTGCGACTTTTGATCGAAGCCTTCGCCCTGCTCCAGGCCACCAGCGGGGTGGCCGGTAGGGTAGTCGGACATGCCGGGTACTCGCTGCTGCTGCTGCTGCTGCGCTGCTTGTTGTGGCTGTGGTGGATGTCCGGGGAGCTGTTGCTGCTGCTGACCGCGACTACGCATATCTGGCTGCGCGCGGCGCTGGCTTTCTACGAAGGTTTGATACTGCAGCTGCTGGGCGTTGAAGACCTGCAGCTGGGGGTAGGCGATGGGGAAGTTGAGGTACATCTGCTGCGGTGGGGTGCCATTCTGGGAGTAGTAGAAGGGCTGCGTCGCACTCGGATTGCTGCCATCGCCTGGTTGCATCGGCATGCGATTTGCCATCCTCTCGTGTGTCCCGTCGGCGTGCGTGTGTCCTTTCTTGTTCTTCTGCTTCTGGTAAACAAGGGAACAATAAAGAAGAAAGAGTACTGTTAAGGATACTAGCGATATATATACACGTATGTCCACGAACCGTCGAGCCGCGTTCTCCGCCTCGCTGAAGTACACGCTTCCAGCAGCTACAAGGGAGAGAGGGTGAGAGAGAGAGAGAAAGAGGGGTTGGACGAAAGCTGCAGCAACAGTAATAACAACGATGCGCGCTCCTTTTCCCTTTTTCGTAGGTGTAGTTGACGAATGCGCTGCAGTGGAAGTGATGCTCGTGTCTTTGCCTTTTTTCTGTTGGATATTCGTTGATGCAGTTGTGTTGGTGCGTTTCGCGTAGAACTACACGCGCGCACGGTGCACGTATGTACAGGAGCAAGGCGGTGCGTGAGACGCCGAAGAAGAGCGAGGCGGTGGAGGAGGGGATTAGGAGTTGACCACAGGGAATGAGAAGGGCGATTCTGATGAGGGTAGAGGGGGGGGGTCTGACAGACCAATGCGCGACGCTCACTCCCCCCTCCGCCCCCTCCCCCCCTCGTCCTCTTCTGCGGAAAAGCAACAACAACAGCAACAAACAAAACAAACAGTTCCACACGTGCGAGAAAAAGTCCACTCCGTCTGCCCCGACGATTTCATCGGGGTGGTGCCGAAGGCGTACACGTGTGTGTGTGTGTGTGTGTGTCTCGCCTGCCTCTCACCACCGAAGCACGCTCTTCTCTATTGCAGCTTCATGACACCCAATAGGAGACGCGCCATCGCACTCACCCACACAAACAGCGGAGTCGAATTCGTCTGTGGTCTCGATGGTACTATTATTATTACTGCTATTGTCTTTTTGAAGTTCGTTGCTGGGTTTGCTTTCCGGCGAGGTGCGATGGAACCCGCGACAGGGAAAAGAAAAAAGAAAGGCTTCACGCGCCTTGAAATCGACGAGAAATCGAGGAGAACTTCAAACAACAACACAGAGCAAATACATCAGCGAGGCACGCACAGATCAACACGGAGATGAATCACAAGAAGACACACAAGCACCCCTCAAAAAAAAAAAACTACACACACACGGAAACACATTAAAAATACATTAAATGAATAAAGAAGTATATATATATATATACACGTCGGCGATTCGCAGCGGACACAACGCCTCTCCCCCCCTCCCCCCTCCCCGCCCACACACACCCACGTGTGCGCGTGTACGATCACGAAGAGGAGAGAGAGAGGGAAGTGGTAGAACACGTCAAAACAAGAAGCCAAATAGCCTTTATACATTCCACGGTGACGATGGGCACGAGGAGAGAAACGCACACAGAGGAACACACACACACACACACACATCGTCAGCATATCCGCAACAGCAACGAAATACCTTTCCCACACATGCGTCTTTCGCTCGCTCTCTATGTGTGTGTGTGGGTGTTTCCAACGTTATGGTTGCTGCTGCCGCCGAAGAGCTGCGGACGAGTCTTGTCGAACTGAAAAATCCGGGTAGGCCGACATGGCCGTGTTGAGCAGATCCTCTTCCAACACGTCGGAGTCGGGCGGCGCACTCGTCGAGGAGGGGTGGAGACGCGGGCGATGGTGGGGATGACTGCTATGGTGCTGATTGTGTTGCTGGAGGTAGCAGCTCACACTCGTCAGCGAGCGGCGCGATCGTGCAGACGGCAACGGCGAGCGAGAGCGGCGCGGGCGGCTACGCAGCTGCTGTTGCGGCGTCCCGCTCGTGTCCTGCGGCGGCATCGCGGACGGGGAGTCCGATCGAGATGGCAAGTTCGCCCCGAAGCTGTTTGGAGCACCCGGCGTTGGGAATGGCATCACGAGAGAGGATGACGTGACAGAGTGGGGGGCGTTGCGGTGGCCCTGCCAGCCATCACCGACCGTACTCGACGACGCCTCTGCCCGTGTGGTGTCGTTGCAGTTTTGCAGACTGGTGCTGCTGTGCGGGTTCCAGCTCTTGTTCACGGCGGTGGTGGTGGTGGTCGTCGTCGTCGTGGTCGTGGTATTGACACTACTGTTCGTGTAGTTCGTGGTCAGGCTTAGCGGGTAGGCGGGCGGAGGGGTGGAGAGGGCACTGTGGCTGCACCCGCTGCTCAACACATGAAGCTGCAAGTTATGCGAGCTGACGGAGTACAGCATCTCGGCCATGTCCGACGACGACATCGGTGCCGCCATCCGACCGGAGCGCCGACCTTCGCGGTTGCCGGAGTGGCACGCGGGCCGCGGGTAGGCAACGCTGCTGCTCCGTGCCGGGTTCATTCCACCACTTGTGCTCTTCAACTCCCCTCCACTTCCACCACCACCACCACCGTGGCGGGCGTCGCCAGGGCCGCGCGGCGGGACACAGTTGTAGAACAGCGGACCCAGCGACGTCTCGCTCCCGCGCCCCACCTCGTCCACCACGTTGTCCGGCTCCGCGTCACTCATGCGTGCCGACTCCAGCGTCCCAAGCCGATCCGCGATCGCGAAGGCCGACAGCAGAGCGGAGTCGCTTGACTGACGCGGCATGGGGAACATGTGATGGACGTCCCCCGCGGAGCGCAGCATCGTCGTTGGGCGCGACTCGTGTGCTGTCCACCCCCCGGTAGCGGTCGCACGTTCGTTGAGGTGCACGCTCTGCGCACCGCGCTCGCGCCTCTCCGCCGCTGCTGCCTCGCTGACGTCACTACCGCTGCTGCTACGCACGAGCGAGGCGCCGTTGGCGGCCACGCTGACGTTGCCGTGCAACGCACACGGCGCGGCCATCGCCGACGCACGACTGCCGTCCAGTGAGCAGTACGAGGCAGAGCTCCGCGGCCGTTGCTGCGGGAGACGCCCCGCCGTGCGGCTGGAGAGGGGACCGCGCTGGGGTCTAGGCGAGCCTTCGTTGGCCACCACGTGACAGTGCAACGCGCCCGACTTGCTCGCGGTGGCGCCGTCCGATCGGCGCAGTGCAGAGGCCAACGCGCCCTCAGTAAACGTGCGGGCCGGGTTCGGTGCCTTCTGCGCCGGGCTCTGCTGCGCCGCGAAGCACGCAAGGCCATCTCCAAAGATGCGTTGCTGCTGCTGTTGCAGCTGCTGCGTCGGTGTGGCGAAGGCGCTGCCGCTGCGTGTGCTCTCACTGTTGAGGTCAATCTCCGATGCTGCTGTAGCCAACACCGGTGTTGTCGTGGCGGCCAGCCCTCTTCCGCCTCCTCTTCGCGGTGCGGGTGCGCTCCCATGCATCTTCCATCCCCCGCTGACGTTTTGAGATAAAAGATCGCTGTCGTGGTCGCTGCCAGGACCTTTGGTGCGTCGGTGGAGGTGATGGTGGCTACGGGCGGGTGTGGCAGCCTTGACGTTGTTGCTGCCGCCATCCACGGTCGCTGTGCTGCGCCGAGAGCGGTGATGCTTGCGGCTCGCCCCTGCCAAAGCTGGATGATCGTCCTGACGCGGGTGTGGCCGACGGAGGCGGTGACAGTGCCGGCAGTACGTTCCTACCGGCTCGTCGTCAGCTGCTAATGGACATCCTTCCTGTACTCGCTGCGACTTCCCGTCCTTTCCATGAATGCCACCACCACCTGCTGCTGCAAGCTGCTTTTGCTGTCGCTTCCGTTGGGCCTTCTCATCGTGTCGCCGCTCCCGCCGTTGGGCTTGGTGCTTCTGTCGCTCGGCGAGCAGCGCCGCATCGGCGACGAGCTTCGCTGCCCCGGTTGCCCGCTTTGGATCGATGTAGGTGAATTTGTCGTTGACGCGTACACACAACAGACGCTGCGTCATCACGCCGCTGCCCTGCGAGTGAAGGGCCGCCCCGGCATAAAGGCCGCGACGGCGTGCCACGGCCAGAGCGGGGCGGTGGCGCGGGCGGGTGCGTCGGTAGCGGGCGAGGTGCCGGGCCGACATCGACACCCCGCCTGCAGTCTGGGATTGGCTTTCGCGCCGTGCAGACATGCTCGGCATGGCGGAGGAGAAGCGCATGACGTGGCTGATGCACACACTGTGCGAGGCGGAGGCGGTTGCCGGGTACGGGCCGTTGCCGAAGGGCGGGAGGGAGGGGCACTGCGTCTGCGTCTGCTGCGGGGACGCGTCCGCAGAGGTCGACGTCACGGCCATCAACGGGTCACGCGCTGAGGATTCGCCGTGCTGCCGAATGAAAGAGAAGGCCTGCCGGGGACGCATCGTACTGTTGACTTTACACGGGCTTCTGTCAGCGGATGTTGCTGCTGTTGCGGTGGACGGCTTCGTTACACGCGCAGTGCTTGGCTGTTCCGCACCTGCAGTGCCCGCAGCGGGCGTGTCGCGCGCCTCGCCGGGAGTCTGTCGTGGACCCTCGTCTCCGTCTGGTCGATACCGCCACGGTGCTGCAGGGATGTCCTTCACCGGGTGCGGCGACGGTATCGTAGGTGAGACGCCGATCTCAGCGTCCTTCGGCGAGGCACCCGCCGCGCTGTTGCTGCTGCCTCCATTGCTGTTATTGTTACTCGCACTCGTGTTCATGTGGCTGCCCCCCGATGCGACGACGACACCCGTGCCGGTGGGGACGCCGCACTGGTTCGGGAGCGCAAGGGCGTGTGGAGCCGCCGCAACGGCTGCGGGAGAGCGGCTGCGAAGACTGTCTCGGCTGCTAATACGCGGGACCCCGACCAGACTGTTGTTGTTGTTGTTGTTGTTGCTCAAAGTGAAGCGCTGCGAGGGCGGCGGCGCCACGCTCGTTAGTCGGGCCCCAGAGCCAAACGCGAAGCCGATCCCGGTTGCCGATATCACCGACGACAGCACCGACGCTGCGGAGGGGGTGGAGGGGGCGGTGTAGGTGGTCGAGGACGACCCGTTCGGCGAGCCCACCGGATTCTTCGCACTGCCGCTGCTGGGCGTGTGGTGCGAAATGCCCTCCTCAACGTCGGAGCACGTGGAGAAGGACGAGAGCGAGGAGGAGGAGGAGCAGCTACTGCAGCGGGAGCAGCTGCACACCCCCTCGCGGCTGTCGGTGCGATTCCCGCTCTTCACGCAGATGTTCGCGCCGTTTGACGTCGTGACGGTGGAGGAGGTGGAGGAGGCGGGCACCGCCGCGGCGAGCTTCCGCATGACCGGGTGACACACTGGACACGGTGCGTAGTAGTCGGACAGGTGAAAGCCGCCTCGCAGGTTCAGCCGGAGCGGTACGTCGAGCACTGTAAAGAGTGAATCAATCTTTTCTTCACCCGCACTGTTGATGTTCTTGCTCTTGCCACCGTTGTGGATTGCATCCGGTGAGGCGTGGTGTGCGAGGGAAGAGCGCCGCCGCACCTCCTGCTCCGCCTTCACCGGAAAGAGCCGCTTCTCCAGCTGGTAGTACACATCGTCCACCGCGTCGCTGTCGACGTCGTCGAAGTACAGCAGCGACGTGGTGGAGAGGTGAGGGCTGAACACCGCCCGGGCGGAGGCGGATGACGCGAAAGAAGACGTGGGGGGTGAGGTGAAGGCTTTGCGTGCTGCTGCTGCTGCTGTCGCTGTGGACTCGACCAGTGGCGACGTGCCTGTCCGACGTGTCGCGTGCACCATCACCGCGTTTCTTCCCGCTGCATCAGCGGTCGCCGGCTCCTGTCGGAGGCTAGACGGTGCAGCTGCCGTTGCAGCTCCTGTGCTGCGACTCGCATCATCGGGTGCCAACAAGCGTTTGCCGTTCAGCAACGGCGCTGGCATCGAGCGTTGACGTCGCCGGTGGTGAACACGTACGTAGCGGTGGTGGCGCTTCTCGCGCTGCTGCGACAGCGGTTGCTGCTGCTGCTGCGACGGATCTCCGCAGGGCTTTGTACGATAGAAGTGATAGTGTTTGGGGGCGGCAGCATACAGATCACACGGGACATCCGAAGAGGACCCTCCGTCGCCTCCTCCGTTGTCGTCCTCTTTCGCTGTTTGAGCAGCTTCCGCATCGACAGGGTGGTCCGCCGGCGAGGAGGACGGCACGGCGGTGCGGGTGACGCCCGGACAGTGGCGCATGGCTGCTCCCTTACTGTTGGCGCTGTGGTGGCTGCCGTCTGCTTCCCCGCCCACCCACGTGTCCGGCCCACCGGGGTGGCCATGTACGAGACACTCCTGCGGCACCGACCCAAAGGAGGAAGAGACGTACGACGCAGAGGCGGAGGTGGAGGAGGCGGTAAAGCTGGCGGCGCAGGACAGCGACACCTCCATCGGCTCGCCATCCACCCACGACCGCTGCGGGGCGCCGTAGAGCCCGCCGCTACGCCCCATCACGCTGATCATTCCCCGGCCACAATTGAGGAGAGACACCGTGGAGGGGCGGCGCGTGTAGGCGCCGCGCACGATGGCGAGCTCGATCGCGGTTCCCGGCGTCAGCCAGCTGCGGCGTCGACGGCTGTTGCTCCGCCGCTTCCCCCCAGCCCGCCTCCCACGCTTCATCAACTGCACAGCGCGGCGATTGGCGCAGTGGGTGACGGACGACATCAGATCTTCCTCGGCATCAGCATCGCCACCGCCGTTGATGTGCTCCGTGCTCGCGAAGGTGCCGTCTTCCTCCCCGCTCGTCGTGATGGAGCTGGAGCTGCGACCGCGGATGATGTTGCTGTTGCTGCTCGTGCTTTGGTCCGGCAACGACAGCTGCGTCACACAGTGCGGAGCGCCGTGACGCATCATCATGGCGGTAGTGCTTCCCTGCAACACAAACGCCCCCATAGAAGAGGCCGACGACACAGAGCCGAAGGCGCGGTGCGCGAGAAGCGGCGAAGAGACAGGCAACGAATGCGTCCCCTCCATCATTAGCGCCACTGCCGCCGCCGTCGGGCTGCTGCCGCTACTCTGGTGGGTGCGGTGTGCCGAGATGCTGGTCATGCCGGGAGTGGCGGTGGCGAGCCCAGTGAAGACCGGCGAGACTCGGCTGAAACTCGTAAACGGCGTGTTAGTAGCGTTGCTCGCGGCTGCTGCGGCTGCTACGGAGGTGAAGGTGATGGTTGTGGCGCCGGGCGGCGGACGGGGGGACATGCCGCTGCCCACGCAGCGGGGCACCGACATGGCCGCCGGCTTCATCGTTGTCATTGTCGTTGTCGTGGTTGTGGTTGCTGCTCTGTGCACCCCGCCAGTGTAGGCGGTGGCCTCGCCGCAGTGCGGGAATGAATGCGCACCGCTCGACAGGCCGGCGATGCTGCGGAACAACACGGGGGAGGCACCGCCGCCGCCGCTAAAGTGTGGATCGCGGGGCAGCGGTGAAGTCTCGCTTCTGTTCTTGCTCTTGTCGTCGTTGCTGCTGTGAGGCACGTTTGTCTCTGCTGTCGTGCGTCGTGGTCTTGGAATGGCCAACTCGGCGATGGGCGACAAGCTAGCCAGCTGCACCGTACTCCCAACCGGACTGCCGCTGCTTCTGCCGGTGGAAAGGACACTGCTCAGCTCCTGCGGAGAGGGCGGAACAGCACACGCAGGGCGGCGACCGTTGGCGCGCTGCTGCTGCTGCTGCTGCTGCTGCTGTAGAGGCGACGACACGCCTCCTCTTGCCGCAGCTTTGTCGACCGCACCACCCTTCGCGGACCGCCGAAGAGGCCGATCGGCGTTGATGGGGCTGCAGGGGTGGGAGCACATCCGCTCGTGTGCCTCGACCGCCGGCCACTCCGGCAAGACAAGGAGGCGTGGCGGCATCGCGGTCGCGTGGACGGCCGGCGCTGCCATAATCGCAGGGCCTGAGAGAACAAAGCGCGCTGCCTCATTCACCTGCTCCGTCGTCCGCTGGGCATCTGCCGTAGCCGCAGCGGCGGCGGTGGGGAGGAGGTGGGGGAGGTTGGTGAGACTGCCCGCGCCGTCCGTGCCAGGGCTGTCGCTCGAGTTCCGCGAGGCAGACGCCTTCGGCCGTAGCGCAGCAGCCGTGCGCGGCGGCGAGCGTGACGGCGACGGGATGGTCGCTGCGTCGTTCCGCGGGGCGGATGACTTCTCCACCTCCGTGCCGTGTGCGGGCGAACACGAGACAGCAACGGACGAAAAGGACAGCGGCGGCGGTAGCGGCGGCGTAGGTCGCAGGGACGAGAGGGAGGCGGCAATGGCGGCGGTTGCTGTTGCGTCAGCTCCGTGCGGCAGCGGCGGCGATGGTGCTGAGGAGGCACCGTGTGGGGTAAACTGCAAGAGAGGAATTAGAAACGGCGAGGAGCGGTGCTGCAGCGAATTATGATGACCAGCAGCAGCACTACTGTGCGGCTTCTGCTGTTGCGGTTGCTGTGGTTGTGACGGTGCTGGCGAGGATGACGCCGAGAACACGGTGGCGCTCAGCAGCGGGGTTAGCACCCCGGTGGTGAAGGTCGCTGCTCCAGACGAGGACGACTCGGGCGGGGTGGCGCTGCTGCTTGCGTTGCGCGCCCGCTCGGCGACGGGGCTGCGGCGGTCCGCCGTTGCCGGTGTCGCCAGCAACGTCTGCGCCGGCGCCGACCTCGACGGCCCATCGTTTTCTAGTGGCGCCGATGCGGGCGTTTCCGACTGGTGTTGGTGGTCGTGGAGGTCGGCGTAGGCGGACTGGTAGCCCTTTCCTCTGTTCCCGCGCCTCAACACGTCGTTTCCGCACCGACTCGGGCTGCCGATGGAGTCTCCTGAGTGTGAGCGCTCCGTTGCCAGCGGTGATGGTGACGACAGCGGTGATGAGGAAGGTGCAAGCGGAGCTGGGCGTGGTGCTGGCAGGGTCGAGGCCATGACCCGGCTGGACGTCGACGGCGACGCAACAGGGGAGAAGGACGAGAGGACGTACGTGGCGGCGTGGGAGAGTCGATGTTGCCGCAGCGCCCCCTCCCGCACGTGCGCGCGATTCAGCGGTGAAGGGCTCCTCAGCGATCCGTTGTCATTGTTGCTGTTCGTGTTGCCGCCGCTGGTGCTGTCTTTGCCAGACTTCGAAGAGGGTGAGGAGATGCTGTCGACCAGGTCAGGAGCTAACGGGAGGAACGACGGACCGGAGGGGGAGTAGGCGGCCGTGGTGGTGCTGACGATGGTGGTCGTCGCTGTCCTCAGCGTCGTGGCGGTACTGGCGCCTGCGGAGGGACGTCCGCGCTGTAGAAGCGGTGCACACGTCACTCCCGCACCACCATCGTGACCAGCGGCGGCAACCGCAGCAGCTGACGCGGCCGCCGTGCGCTTCTCCGATTTGAGCGTCGTGCTCAGCGGCGTCACCTGCGAGAGCGCGGCCGAAGAGGAGGAAGAGATCGACGAGACGAGGGACGCGTCCGAGAAATCGCCGAAGAAGGCGACGTGCTGCAGCAGCTGCGGTTGGTGACGGTGGTGCGAAAGGGCCGGCGGGGAGGCGGCAGTGGTCGTGCTTGACGCCGCCTCCGTCCCCTCTTCTTTCCTTTGCTTGCCTGCCCCGTCGTACGCAGCCGCCGCATTCGTGGGGCTCCAGTCATCGTTCGTGCTGCTGCCCGCCTCGCCCTCCTGCGGCTCTGCGGCGATGTTCAGCTCGTACGCGTCTTCATCCGACCCGTTCAGCACCGGCGCCGCAACGAAGGTGCCGCCGCGATGGGGATGACTGGACAGCTGTGCAGCCGGCGGAGAGGGGGCCGAGGCAGCCCCGCCGACCGTCGCCGCCGCTGACCGTGTCGCGGCGGATGGCGAAGAGGTCGAATCCGCTGCGTTTGCATCGATGAAGTCTGCGGTGGTCGCGTTCTGCTTCCGGTATCTCGGTAGGGCCACAGCGGCGGCGATGGACGGGACATGAGAGAGGAGTGGCGGGGGCCGGACCGCGGTCCAGTCGCGCGATGTCTTTGTGGGTTGTAGAATCGATGCTTCGTCATCCCTGCGCGTGCGGGAATGGGCTACGCGTGTTGTCGATGGCGCCGCCTGCGCACCACTGTTGCGTGCTTCGACAGCGGCACCTTCCGGGAAGCGCAGCTGCGGTGCCGTTTGCCTCGGCTCCTTCCTCCCGCCGCTGTTCGCTGCTGCGTTGTCGGTGTTGCCGCCTTCTGTAGCCGTTCCTCCACCTTTTTGAGGGGGGGTCGCACTCGCCTCGGAGGCCGTCGCGGAAGTGGCGGAGGTGTCGAACAACACAACAGACGCCGAAGACATTGCCGCGAGGACGGGCACGGCGATGGAGGGGCCACCGCCACACACCGCGAGCAGGTTGTGCCGTGTCAGCTCCGCGGAATCCGTCGGGAGTGAAAGGGCGAGGTGCGTCATCGGTGGCTCGTGCCGCTGCCGCTGCTGCTGGGTCGGAAGGGCTGCCATCGTGTTGCTGCGACGCGGGGCCGGACCACCAGATAGAACGTCCTCCGAGTCTGAACCCGTCGTCGTCGTCGTCGCTGCTGCAGCGCCAGTGGTGCCCCGCCGCACCGCGTTGGAAGGCGCAGCAAAGACGGACAACACGGTGTTGGAGGCGGTGGGCGTTGTCTCCTCCCACTCGGAAAGAGATACGTCCAGGACCCCCGTCGGCGACCCGTTCGGTGCGACCCGTGGCTGCGTCGTCGTTGGCAACGGCCCGCGAGACGCCGAGGCGCGATGCACCGTCGCTGCTGCTGCTGCCGCCTCTCCGGCGTGGCGTGCGCGCGACGTCGCGGCGGCGTTGCGACCTCCCCGCGGGGGTGACGGCGGTGCGAAGGCGTCGACGACTTGCACCGCAGACGGCGCCGTGGTGGTGGCGGGTGAGCAGCCGGGATTCGTGAAGGTGGCGTGGGATGACGAGGAAGCAGCAGCAGCAGCAGCAGCAGCAGGAGGAGGCGGAAGAGGTCCGTGGTCCTGCAACGACGGGATGTCAATTAAAAAGGACATGGGCGACATCTCTGCAAACCGCGTAGATGCCACGGCGGTGTTCACGCCCGAGGTGCGTTGCCGCTCCCCCTGCATATACGACGACTCCGACAGCATCGATGACAACGGCAGGGACGGGTTGTTGTGGTTGTTGTCGTTGGAGGGCGACGAGAGGTGCACGGACGGGGCGAGACTCGGCGACGGGCCGGCGCTGTTCATGTTGCTGGACGCCGCGGTCGGGGGCTGCGACAGCACCGAGACGGGTGCGCGCTCCACATGGCTGTTGTGGCCGCCATGGCGCAACTGTGGCTTGGTGGAGCTCGAATTTACCACGAAATTTCTATTTCCATCCTTGAGGAGAGGCGAGCAACGCTGTTGCTGCTGCTCGACTCCTGCTATGCTCCCCGCTTGGCCCTCCGTCTTCCTCGCGCTGGCTTCACTCCACGATGACACGTTCTTCTCCGCGTTGGTGCACGGGTGGCGCGGCAGCGGTGGCGCGTGTGCCGGTGCGGCGGAGGTAGATTCCGCGTTACTCGTCGTCGTCGCTGCTGTCGGAGTTCGGGACTGCTTCGGTGAGCTCTGTGGCATAGGCTGAGCAGCAGCCCTCGCTCACACACAGGGCTAGAGGAGAGAGAAGTATATATATATTAATCAACAATTGCAGATGTATATATGCGTGTGCGAAGGTGATCAGAAAAAGAAGAGAAAACCAGTAGGAGCGCAGAAACACTCCCCCGCTGAGGCAATTGAATTCGCTTGCTGGGCTACGCCTCTCTCATGTACATACGCCAGCAGCGTTAACAGAAGAAGCAAGCAATCAGATCAACACGCCTCCCTAAAAAAGACAAACAAACAAATAGCGGGAGCTTTACGAAGAGAGAATGAAGGAGCGGAACACCGCAGCAACAACGACAGCAACAACAAGAACCGTGTTAAATGAAAAATAATCAGACTAAAATATCGAATTAGAAGCGCGTCAACGAACACAGATCAAAACAGCAGCAGCAACAACAAGATAACGAAGGAAACGTATTTGTAAACTGCAGAAAGAGAGAAAAAAGAAATCGACACAGTGAGAGCAGAAGAGTGCGCGAGAGCGGCCTGCAATTACGCCGAAGACGAGATAGTTTAATGGGCGAAAGGCCGTACGGAGGTGGCGGCCTGAAAGCCGGGCAATTGGAATAAGTGTGCTGCGCCAACACACACACACACACACGGATAGAGAGAAACCTCCTTAAAGAAGACAGCTAAAGCACGAGAACCCTCAAAGAGAGAGAGAGAGAGAATAAAACGACAGCAACCACGGCAAGCGGATGAAACAAGTGAAACCTCCACGCGATCTCGTACAGCAACACACAACAACAACAACAACAACAACAACTAAGAAAGAGCAGAAGACCAGGAGTGGCGAGCTCAAGCCGATAAGGTAAAAGGCCGGGCGAGGAAGTAGACGTACAACGACGACGGAGTAGCATAGAAAAACAAACGGAAAGAAGAGCGCATGTATAATATATGTTTTTTCTTTTCACATTCACCTAACAAGTGGAGTTGCAAGCACCAGAAGCACGAGACACATGACAGGAGGAAGAGGAAAGAAAAGAAAGGAGGGAGATAATCGTTGACAACAACAACAACGACAATAGCAGTAAGATGGAGGAGACCAAGAAAACACCAAAGAAAGAAGCGAAAAAAAAAAAATAACAGCTGTCGAAGGAATGTGCGGAAGAGCGTGAAAGAGAGCGAGAGAAAGAAGAGAGGAGGGTAAATTATATTCGTTGTCCCAATGCATCAAGTTCGAGACGCAAAAACGAAGACAGCGGATACAGAAGAGAGAGAGAGGAAATAGTAGTAGTAATAATAATACTAGCAATAATAGGAAAAGCACACACACACACACATGAAAAAACCTGGTGGAAGAGAGAACTAGAGGCGGAGAAGGCTGCCAAAGAAGAAAGAAAGGTTAGGTGTTCACCAAGAAGAAAAAAAAGAAGAATACCAAAAACAGACAGCAGCAAAAACAACAAAGACACTTACGCTAAATAAATAAATAAATAAATATATATAGTCCTTTCTCGTTACTCTTCCTTTATTAGTACGTCAGCGTGTGGTGGCTTTTGAGCAGACAATAGTAACAAAGAAAGACGCAGGAGAAATAGAGACGAGTTATTAGTTTTAGCGTTGACGCTGCGGGGTGTTGTCGCGTACACGCGTGGAATTAACAAAGGAGGAGGAGGAGGGAGAAGAAAAAAGATACGTCTCTCCCCGTGATTACCTTCCGGTTTCGTGGGAGGGAGAAAATCTAGCGCCGCGCCGCTTTGAAGAGGAGGAAAAGAAAGAAACAACGAGATGGAATCGGCGCACCTTCACCTTAAACCCTGCCGCTTCACGTGAGAAGGAGAAGAAAGAAAAATGAAATGATGAACAAATAATAATAATAATAATAATAATAATAATAATAATAATAATAATAAGACAAAAGTAATAGCAACAACAACAACGACAATTAGAGTAGGCGACGACAGAGGAGAGAAAGCCGGCAACCACCCCCACTACCAATAAAATAAGAAGGCGACAAATATTATATATTGTGATATGTAAGAAGCGAGGAGTCGACACTTTCGCTTTTGCAGGAGCTAACTAATACGGGGTAAAAGAGAAAGAAAGAAGGAAAGACAACACACAACTAAAAACAACACTTAAAAGAACAACAAAGAACCGCTGCAGAGGAAAAAATGAAAGAAAGGCGATGAAGAGGAATCAACGTGTAAACAGAGAAATAGAGAAATAGAGAACTAGATATATATATATGAATAACTTGACGAAGGAACGACAAGAGTTTGCAAAAGAGAGCGGCCCCGCACGTGCCTTTGGTTTTCGTTGTCGTCTGATTCGTTTCTTGTTTTCCCCTTGGAACATATATATATATATGAAGGAAAGAAGATGAAAAGAAATCCAATAACAACTGCGGTTTGATCGCTAATGTAAAAAGAAGAAAAAGAAAACAGCAAAGAGGAGATGAAAGAGAGCGAACCAACGGTATTTTCCTTTCCCTTTCTTCTCTACCAACAACAACCGCAAAAGGAAGGAGACGAAGGATGTCAACAGAGGGAAAAAATGTATTGGGGCAGTTTTGCGTTCTTTGAATATATATATATACTTGATTCGTTCAAGTACGTGGCGGTTGCGCGTGTGGATTTCAGCGTATTCACTGCTGCGCGTGATGGGTGGAGTGGGGGAATGATGATGTGACGAAAGCGCCGGGAAGCCGGGAGAGGAAAAGACAAGACAAGACAAGAGTGAATAATAGAGGACGCGCGCGGAGACGGTGAGGGAGAGAGAGAGAGAGTGACACAGCACCACCAGCACAAGCGGCCTAAAACCGGAGTTCTATCGCATATATATATGTGTAGCTTTTCCTCCCCCCTTTTACGGAAGGGGTAAACACGTTCCATCACACACACACACACAACCCAGCCGGTTTTCTTCTTCGCTCGGTAAACACGCCGGGGGAAGAGTCGATGCTCCTCAACGAAAGGAAACGGCTTTCTAAACCCGCAAAAAAGGTGCTTCGTCACCACCTAGGCGGAAAATCATTTCGATAGAAGTCAATGGAGAAAACAAAAACAAAGAAAACAAGCAAAAGAACATCAGAGAGGCGGGCCGCACACCGCAGGAAACAGCAGTTCCACTTGAAGGCGACGTAGCAGGGTAAATAGCGTCCTGTCTCGTGCGCCAAGTTGACGAAGGCAGCGCTCTAGCCGACCTGCAAACGTGCGTAGTGCCATCCGCGCTTGTGTGTACGCCGTGTCGTAGCCGCTCTCCTCGGCGATGCTGGTGTCGTCTGCAGCGCCGTTTTGCGGAGCAGGCAACGCTGTTTCCTGCGTCACCGTACACGTCGATTTGGCGCGGAGCGGCAGCGTGAGGAGACACACGATGGTCAGCAGCTCGCACACCAGATGCTGCAGCTGGCGCATCAACGCTGATGACGACGGCGCAACCACCGATGAGGACGCGGCGTCTTCGGCAACGCCGCCTGTCTCTTCTGATGCATCATGAAGTCGGGCCTCTCCTTGCGCTGTAGCAGCGACATCTACGAGACCTGTACGTTCAATTCCGTCTGCATTTTGTGGAGGTGCGTGTTGGGCAGGTGAGGTGACGCCATCATCCACGCCGGTCGGGGATGCTCCCGCCGTTGCTTCAGCTCCTCCGCCATCTGCCCGTGGGGTACTCTCATTGGCCGAAGCCTCTTCCTTCTGGGGTGAGGGTCGTCGCTGCGCCGCCTGGTGTTTGCGCTTCAGCTGCTGGTAACGGGCAGAGGATGTCGCTCCGCACTGCCGGCGCACGCCTGTCGCCGCATCAGACGTCTCCGGAGGCGAGCCACGCAGGTTTGCCTCCGAACCGCCATCCGTGCGGTCCGTAGACGCGCTGGGGTGAGGAGACGGTGAGACGGCTGCATTCGCACTCTGCGGAGATGCAGCAGCAGCGGCAGCGCGGCGCAGTACCGTGGAAAGCCGATATTCCACCTTCGGCACGTAGGGTGGAAGGTATGCCGTAGCCTCCGAGTTCGCCGCGGCGCCAGCTCGCTCGCACACGACGAGGCCCTCCTGCTCCACGGCGCACAGTTCATCGGTCATGGCCTGCAAAGCAGCGAGTGTCCTGCGAAGCGTTGCGGCGATGTCGGCGGACGCAGCAGACGTGCAGCGCGGTGGCGCAGCGGCCCCATGAGCGTCTTTGCGTGGCGCCCCTTCACTGTCCGTCTGTGGTGGGACGGGCGTTGAGACTCGCCGACCCAAGGGTGCATCCGGCGCGACTTTGAGGAAGACGTTTGCCTGCTGCTTCTCGAGCGCCGCAACATCGTCAGCACTCTCGAAGGCGTGGATCGCCAGCGAGCCGTCCACCACCGTGGGGGAGGAGCGGCGCGTGGGGCTCCGCACTTCATTCTGCGCCTTCGCCGGTGCGTGGGCGTTGCTGGAAAGCTCTCCCTCCTTCAGCATCTGCGCCGTCGCCGCCCCGGCGGTGAGGGGCGTGGCGGCCAACAGCAGCAGCACCCGCAGAAGAAGAAAGTGCAGCCGCGCGTCATAGTTGACCAGCGTCGACACACACGCTGACGAGCTCACGAAGGTCGTCGTCGTGGCCTCGTCGCCCTGGGCGGCGGAGCTCAACGGTGCGGCAACACGCCAGTGGCTCACCTTGCAGTAGTCCACGGCGGCCTCGTGCGTGACGACGTCGGCTGCGGTGGCAGAGGGCGGCGTGTGCAGCAGGTACAGAGCAATCTGAGCATCGCGGAGCGCCTCCGCGTAGTGGCGAGCCCGCACCGCCGACGCGCTCGCACGACGCAGGGAGAAGAGACAAAGAGGCAGCGTGCCAGACTGCGCAAGCAGCGGTGGCGGTGGCGGCGCCGTTGTTGTTGGTCTGCGCGTGTAAGCGTGGAAGAGCTCATGCAGCGAGACACACGGCGGCGGTGATGCCGCTTTGGGGTCTTGAAGGGTGCCGGAGAGCGCTGCCTGCATGACGCGTATCGCGTCTGCCGGTTGGAAGAGCAGAACGGCGGTGGACACCTCCCACAGCATTTGAAGTGTCGACGTTGAGGCGGCTGCGTGGTGCGCCACTGGCGGCATCGATGTCAGCGTGCTCGAGGCTTCGGCAACGTCCCATGGGAAGAAAAGGCGGTACCGTTCTACGTAGGTCGCGAACTGCGCGAGGAGCACCCACACACGTGGAGCGTGCGGCGTGGCGAGCAGAGGCGGCAAAAGGAGTGGCGGAGCGGCGGTTGGGGTCGTGCTCTCCACGGTGGTGCACATCTCTTCCATTTCCTTTAAGAAACGTGCGGGGTAGACGACCTCCTGTTCCATAAGTCGGTCCGACAGCAGAAGCCCACACGCGCGCAGCAGGTGCGTCACGCCGTGCACGGCGAGATCCGCGGCGGGTGAGCGCACATTCCACTTCTCCGCTGTCGTCGTGTCGGTGGTGTCGGCGTTTGCGTCCTCTCGAGAGCAGCCGAACTGCACACGCTCCGCCGCGGCCCCGACGAAGAGGTGGGCCGCCGCTACGTAGTCCTGCGCCTCAGCACACCGCAAGGCGCGCTGCTGGACGTCTACCAGCTGCTTCCACCGGTGTAGCGCAGTCACGACATCAGCAGAAAAGAAATGCAAATGATGCTGCTGCTGCTGAGGATTGCGTGCGTTCGAAGTGGCAGAGTCAGAGGAAGCACTAGCCGCCGCCGCCGCTGCTGATGACGGGGAGCGAGGTGCGTGATAGAAGCTAGCGGCAGAGGCGGATGTCGGCGACACGCGCGTATTCCCTGCTGCTGTGGGGAGTCTCCCGTTTCCTTGTCCAGCTGTTGTTGGAGGAAACGCGCAGGCGTGAAGGCCAGAGGCGCCACCCGCACCGTGCAGACTGCTGTTGCTGCTGCCGCAGCAGCCAAAAGACGGATTGTGCGGTGGTGAGGCAGTGGAAGAGGAGGAAGCGAGTAGCTGCGTCCAAGGCGCGGCACAGACGAATTCATCTCGCACGAGGCGGCGTAGCGACTCCGGTGAGGCGGACATCACACGGTCTGCCCATGGATGCGGATACGGCGCCTTGTCGTCGTCAACCACGGACGCCCGCTGATCGGGTACTCCGCCGGCCGCCTCCCCCTGCTCGCGAGCGTGCTCGTGGCGTTGCAGAAGTGCGTGGATAGTCTCCTCTATACTCTCCGCGTAGAGCTGTGCTTCGCGGCCCACGGTGGCTCGCAGAACCAGTGTTTCCGCCTCCGCCACGCGACCGCTAGGAACGGTGCTCAATTGGTTTTGCTGGCGTACGCGCAAAAGCAGGAGATCCGCCGCATCCAGAGCCACGCGAGCCGCAGTGAGGCCAGCGCATGAAGGCGACAACCCGTTCGCGGCCCCGCCTGACTTGCGGCCTGACGTTGATGATGAGAAAGAAGAAAACAAAGCAGAATATTTCTGCGCGGCGGGTGCCACACGCCAGTTGTGCGGCGGCGACGGCAACGGATGACTTCGCTCAGCGGCCTGCTGCCTCAGCCGAGCAAACATGCGGTCAAAGCCGCCCTCTTCGTCCGCGTCGTCGCGGTCTTCGTACGGCGGAGTTCGAGCAGTAGTGGTGGCGGTTGCCGTAGCATCGTTTCCGTCAACACGTAATCGACTCTGCTGCCGATCTTCAGAGGAAGGGAACGGCGACATCCGCATGGGTAAGACGGCGTGCGAAGAAGACACGTGAGAATGGCCCTCGACCGACGCATCCCCTCGATCGGCGCGTACGCTGATGTTGTTGTCGTTGCCGCTGCTGCTGCTGCGTTGGTTGGCTACCGCTGAGACGACCTGCGCGAAACGTCTTTGCACAGAGAAACCGGAAGAGGGGGAGGATGAAGACGAAGAGGCGCCACGAGCGGCGTCAGACGCAACGGACCCGACGGCGGGAGGCTGCGCCACACTATTTGGGGGTGGCAGCTCCGCAAGAGCCAGCAGCTGCGCCAGTGAGGCACACCACGGCATTGCAGTCGGCGGGCTGGCGGCGGCGGTGCCGGCAATGCTGCTGCCGCTGCTGGAGAAGAGCTGAGAAAAAAAAGACGACGACGTCGCCGCTGCTGGCTCCGGCGAAGCTGCAGTGGTTGCTGCGTTGGCGCGTGACATCACGGCGCGCTGCAGCGACGCCAGGTTTTCATCCTTTGGAATGCGCTGCGCGAGTTCTCCGATGCGGGCAGCCTCGACGCGCCACGCGCTGTAGCTCAGCAGCGGCGTCGCGGCATCCTCCATCGCAGAGTTCGGCCCGCCTGCCGGTGCGGCGACGATGAAGAGGGAAAGAGGGAGAGAAGAATAGAAAAACAAAATGCTCCCCCTCAAAGCAGCAGCGCATTATCAGCTGGCGTATGAGAAAAGAGAAGGGAGAAAATAAGAAGGAGGTGGGGTGGGGTGGGGTGGGGAGGAGTAGTTCGCATCCCGTAGGCCGATTAAGCAGCAACAACAGCAACGGTCGAAGGCCACAACAGTAGCGGCAGATGTTTGCCGTTGAAATCCGCACTTACACCTCCTCCCCTCTCCCCTTCAACGTCCAGGCGCACCCACAGCTATTAATCAGTTGCGATACTACGACAACATAGATGCGGCTGTGCGTGCAGCGCGAAACCTGCCAAATACACGAACGGAGGAGGGGGGGGGGGGCAAGGCGGAATCGATCGATCGAGAGAGAACGCGCGTGTGCGCGACAGCGGACATATACGGTGTATCGTGATGGAGGTTTCCTTTCCGCTTCTTCCTCTTCTTGTCAGCACAAAAGCAGAAAAAGTGGAGGGCACAACAACCACAAGAAAGCACACAGAGTGAAAGCAGTCAAAACAATGCACCAACCAAGCAAGCAAACATCCAGCCCCACACCCATCGCGTCAGAGAGACAAATGGCCGCCTTTTCTTCTCGAATAAAAAGGCGCGCCTAAACAAGAACAGTAGCAAGGAAAGGAAAATAAGAATATGGTACTAAATAAGCAGAGTACAGCACCTCCAGCTTCAGTGCACGTGCGCTGAGACTAGTGAAACACAAAATCATCATAGCAGATGGTGGGCAACAGCAATAGAGGCAGAAAAGAAGGAAGGTTCAAGGAAGCAACGCAGCAGTTAATTGACCTGGAGAGAAGGAAGGGCAGCAGAACCCCCTCCCCTCTTTGATGGTCCGAATTCGACAAGCGACGCCGGGAGAGAACAGCCCCACTCACAACAACAACAACAACTGAAAAACCATGAAAAAACAAACAAAGGCGCTTCCGCTGCCGTGGCGTGCTTCAGAGCTGGCTCTGATCCTCCGCCGCGTCGTCCTCCTCGTCGCTCGCCGAGCCGATATGGAAGTTCATCATCCCAGGCGGTGACGTGTACGGCGAGGACGTCGCACCGAAACCCCCGCGACGGTCAGCTGCCAATTCATTTCCCGCAGTTCTCCTATTTCCGTCCTTGGTGCTACCGCTGACCAACCAGCATTGTTGGCCGCTGGAACCCGCTGCAGCCGCCGTGCCAGTTGCGGCACCCTCAGAGGAACGCATCCGCTGCGCACCGGAGGTCAGACGGTGCCCCCCGCATGCCCCACGCCATATACCGTTGTTGTTGTTGCTGCTGCTGTGCTCTGGTAAAGTGCCCGGCGGCGCAGACGGGCCGGGCGGACCATCGGGCGCACCGTCACGGTGGATGGGCCCCACGCCGTGCTGCAGCTGTGATGCACGGCTGCCCCAGAAGGAATGCCGCGCGTACGCGGAGCGCCACAGAGCCAGCTGTGAGGGGAGAAGGAAGTCCACCAGCGGACCGACGTGGTGGCGGTTGTACCTCAGCGAGAACTCCGCGTTGAGGTAGCCGGAGGAGTAGAGGGCATCGATCGAGAGAGGCAGCAGTCGCCGACGGAAGTCGTCATCGTCATCGTCATCGTCGTCATCGCCACCACCACCACCGTCGCTGTCGATGGTGTCTGCCGTCGCGCTTGCGGAGAGGAAGGCCGGAGTCGTGGACGACCCCGGCAGCGGCGGTGACCGGCGACGATGCGTGTGCGTTGTCACCTCGCCGTTGCCGGCCCGCCAACGAGTGGTGCAGTCAAACATATAGATGGCACCTGATGACGGCAACCGCTGCTGCTGCTTCTGCTTCTGTGGTGGTGGTGAGGTGGGCAAACTCGCGGAAGCGCCAGTTGGGTGTGCAGGCAGCAGTGAATGCGACGGCTCCTGCGGCGGCGCAACACTCGGCCGCCCAACCTCCCCCTCTTCGTCGCCTTCGTCGCCCTCCTCTCCGTTTTCGAGCAGCTGCGAATCGAGGCATTGGAACGAGACATCGACCGAGCTGAGGTTGGTAGTGAGGCTCGTGTCTGCGGCTGCCGGCGGTGGTGCCCGTGTTGGAGCGCTGGGATGGGCTGGGGAGCCAGCGGGGGACGGCAGACAAGGTGCGTTGACTTCCACAGCCGTACCGCTGCAGATAGGAGGAGTGGGAGCCGCCGTCGTGGACAGCAACAGAGCACACCACTGACCGAGCGACATGGCGCCGCGTGCGACGCCTTCCTGCTCCGCCTGCTGTTCGCTGTTCACCGCAAAGGTGCTGACGAGCCCGCAGTGCAGCAAGTCCAGCAGCAGTCGCACAAACTGCTCCGTAAACTCGAAGCAGGCGGGGTAGAGGCGGACGAGTTGGTAGATCGCATCGAGCAGCTGCGTGAAAATCGGGGACGCCTCCCGCAGCGCTGCGCTGGACGACGTCGCCGCTGGGGAGGGCGAAGAGGCAGACGATGCCGCTGGCGGCACACGCCGACCACCACCACCACCGCCACCCGCGCCGCCGCTCTCCATTTTCTGCTTCAGCGCTGTGGTTCTTTCACCCACCGCACCCATCGCACGCCGCCAGAACTGACGCCACTGCTGCTGCTGTTTACCATCTTTGCTCGACCCATCCATCTCCTTTCCGTCCCGCACCACCGATGCTGCATCGGCTGCGGCCGCCTCGGAGAGCAACTGCGCTGTTGCTGCGTCGCTGTCGTCCAACCAGACTTCAAGGTCATCCTCGCTCGGCGTCTCTGTCGCCGTTGCCGCTGCTGTTGGTGCTGCTGCACCGCCGCTGTCGTTTGCTTCCGGCAGGTTGCCAGGTGGCGCTGTTCGCGTCGGCATGGCAGCCAAGGACCCCGCCTGTGCCGCTGCCCCTGTTGGCTCGCCTGAGCGGGGGCTGAGTGGGCTACTCCGCTGATCGTCGTCGCGGATGCGCGTTGCGACCCTCGTCCCTGCATCCACCGCGTCGTGAGTCGCGGCGGCGGAGCGGTGGGCGTTGTCGCCGTCCCTCCTCGCCGCCGCCATTTCCCAGCCGCCGTTTGCATTCCCGCGCACCGCCGTGGATCGCGTCTGCAGCGGGTGCCCAAAGCACAGCAGCTCCCTCTCCAGCAACACACACAAGCCTTCAACGGTGCGGTAGTACGGATCGAGGAGCAGCTGCGCGAGGAGGCAGACCTGCGCGGTGCGGTCCCAGCCGTCGGAGCAGTTCACAAACACCACCTGTGCCAGCGTGCGGTGCGCGCTCGGCCCGAAGGAGGCGACACTCGTGTCAAAATGGGGATGTTTCGCCGCCGCCGTAGCAGCGGCAGTCCTGCGAAATCCACCTCGACGAGCCCACCACGCCGGCGCAGCCGCCGAGGCACCGCCGCTGCTGTGGTGCGGTCGAGTTGGGCGGCTGTACGACGAGGCGGGAAGCCAAAAGCGGGTAAAGGCGTGCCCGACAACGTACGAGAAGCAATTCGCCATCGCACCGTTGTGCACCATCGCCGGGACGTAGAGCGGGTCCGTCGGCACCCCGCACACACGCCGCGCCGCGACGACGGCGGTGTTCAGCAGCCCGGCTACGAATCCCAACCATTCCTGTTGCGCGGGTGAAGTGACGGCGGCGGCGGCTGCGTTTCCACTCGACGTCCGCATCGAGACGGCGGACGGCGACGATCTTTCCATACCCCCGTTGCCACTACCCCCGCTGCTGTCGCCGGCGCCTTTACTTCCGCCGATGCTGAACGAGAAAGGAAAGAAGATGGAAGAGGCGGAGGCTGCGCTGTCCGTCTTTTCCACACCATTTATCTCTGCTGCTTCCTCGTCGTCGTCGTGACCACCGTCTTCGTGCGGCTCACCGCCACCGCCGCCTCCCTTTCTGCACGCCGCAACCGCACAGGAAGCTGTTGCGGGCTGCGTGTGCGTTCGATCTGTGCCGGAGCGCGCGGCGACCGGGGCCTGCTGCACAACGTCGAGGCACCGCACCCGCTCCTGCGGCGGGTTCTCCTCGTCGTCCTCCGCCTCCGACGCGACATCACCTCTCGCGTGCGAGGGCAGCGGCCTCTGCGTCTCATCTCCCCCTCCGATGGCGGTGACGATCATCGGTTCCTGCGGGTGTCCCACTGCGGCGGCGGCACCCCTCCTTGAGTCGTGTGGGTGGGCCGAGCTGTACTGATGTGCCGGCTGCGGTTGCTGTGCGGAGGGCAGCAGCGGCGGGGCCAGCGTCGGTCCTGGTCGTACCATCGTGGCACTCCTCTCCGCCGCCGCCACCACCGCGGCGTAGGGGGGCTCTCCGCCACTCAACACATACTGCGTCTCCCGCCGCGACCCCCCATCCCCGCTCAGCTTGTACGGCACGTCCATCAGCGACCGCCGCAGCCGCAGCCACGCCTGACGCATGACGTGTATGTTCGGCAGACCCGCGTACTCCACACTGCCAAAGGGGTAGAGCAGCATCTCCATCGTGCCCCCGCCGCGCATCATGTTCGCGTAGGCTGCCGTGACGGAGCGCAGGTCCATCACGACCAGCTGCTGCGCCGTCGTGCCCGCGGCGGCAGCGAAGGCGCTGAGAATGAGGAACGGCACATCCATCAAGGGGATGGCGGTGGGTGGTGGACCCCGCTGCTGCTGCTGCGGCAGCGGCAGTTGGCGTGACGCCGGTGCAGACTCACCACGCTCTGCAAGATCGCTACTGCTGCCGCCACCACGGCGCGCGGGTGCTGCAGCAGCTGCTGCTCCTCCAACAGTGGGACTGCCGTTGAAGCGGCCCCCCGTCATCATCGACGCGACGTCGAGTGCGGCCGGTGCGGTGGAGTTCACAAACAGCCGGGCGATGGCCGGCTGGGCGCTGCGCACCAGCACCCCACCGGTCGGCGCGTAGAAGAACGACACGGCCTCGACGCGGCTGGAGAGGCGGTGCTGGCCGTCGAGCTCGCCCAGCTCCATCGCCTCCGCCACCGCGGCTGGGACGACGAAGCGGGAGGGGTAGGTGGGGCAGAAGGCGAAATCGTTATTGGCGCTCGTGAGCGTCCACCGGTCAGGCGCGAGACCCATCCGCGCAAACTCACGTGCGGGGTCGTAGAGCCAACACGTGTCGGCGAGGGAGAGGGGGGCGGGTGCTGGGCAGGTTTGGGGGTCCTCCACTGCCTCTTGCGCATCGTCGTCGTCGTCGCGTAACAGTGCAACGGTGGCGCTGGCGGTGGGTGCGTGCTGCAGCATCGTCATGGCCACAGCCACGTTCTTCAGAAAAGCCAGGAGGAAGGGCGACGCGGCGCTGCCGTGCGGGAGAACGCCGGCGGCCACCAGCACCAGCGGCACCATGGACCAGTGCCGGCGTGCGCTGGCGAGAAACCGGTTCCCAAAACTCGAGAGAGACGTTGCAACGGTGGCGGTGGTGGATGCGCCGCTTCGAAGTCGTGAGGACGCCACTGCGCTATCAGATGGGGAGGAGGCGTCTGCTGCGGTGGCGGCGGCTACACGGCTCTGTTCTGCTGCTTCGTCGCGTGCTACGTGGTTGGCAGCCGCGGATGGCGGCGACGAGCGGAGCGGCGCCTCCAGCAGGTGGTACACGTACGTGAGCGTCGCCTCATCCGCGAACTCGAGCCACACCGTTGGCATCGACTTCGACTCGAGCTTCAGCACCGCGGCCGGCTGCGAAGAAGAAGAAGTGCGCGCCGTCGTGGCAGACATGACAGCTGCTGCGGCTGTCAACGCCACCGCCGCTGCCGCGCTGCTCGCTGCGCCACCGACAGCTGCCTTGGTCGATGCCTCGGCTCCAATGTTGTCGGGCGAGAGCACCTGCGCCGCATCACCGCAACCACCACCACCGTCGGCGGGGCTTCTGCCGTCAGCGCTGGCATCGTTACTTGTCGGAGTACAATGGAAGAGCGAGGTGAAGTACTGTTGCACGCTACGCCGACGGCTCTCGCTGCGGCCACCGCACAGCGTCCCACTCTTCTCCCCCAAAGCAGCAGCAGAAAAGGACGATGCACGGGTCGCGCTGCGTGTCTTTTGCTGCTGCTGCTGGAGCATCTGTTCGAGGAAGGGACGCAGCGTGGTGTGCGTTCGCATGGGGCCGCGCGCCGCACCGACCCCACCGTCGCTGCTGTAAGATTGGTGGTGCGCCGACGCAGAGGGCGAGAAGGCGGCGGTCTCTGTCAACACAGCAGACGACGCAGCGGCACGTAGGCCGTGCCGGTGCTGCCGCCGCTGCTGCTGCTGCTGTGCTCGCAGGGCCACCACCTGATCCTCTTGGCGCAGAAATAGCTTATGCGCGTACTTCTCGGCAAAGACGCCGCCGCCGTCACGGCTGACGGTGCATGCGGTGACCGAGAGAAGGCCAACGCGTGGCAGGAGCAGCAATTCCGTTTCCTCCACGTCGTCGTCGTCGCCCTCTTCCCCTCCCTCGCCCTCGCCCTCCCCTTCCACGTCATTTTCACTTACCGCCGCGGCGTATCTCTCTTGTGCGGTCCGCCCTCGACGGGGGTGCGCGGCGCGCTGGCCGTTCAGATCTATTGCCGAGTGAGATTGGCGAAGCTGCTGTCGATGCCGCTGCCGCTGCCGCGCCCGCCTCTTCCGCACCTCCTCCGTCGGCAGCGACCGAATGATGATGTCCTGCTCCGTGATGTAGAATCCACAGACGGCGTTGTACAGTGTCGGGTCGTTGATGATGTCGCGTCCGCCGCTGCCGCTGTACACGGCCGTCGGTGCCCGATGTGCAGACGGCGCCGTCACGGCGGCAGCGTGCATTGCGAACGCCTGCGCGAGCTGCGAGCGCGTTTGCTGCTGCTGCTGCTGCGGCCCGCCGCCACCGCTGCCGTTACTGCCCGTATTCGCTGCGGTGTCGCTGGTGAACGCGAGAGCCTCTCGCACTCCGCGCTGCGCCGTTGACTTCACACTCCGCCACAGCGTTCGCGCGCCTTCCATCATTAAGCCCCGCAGAAGCTGCTGCGACGAGGCAGGGCCCGCGCCACCTCCGTTTGCCTGGTACGCGGCGCCTGCACCCGCCTCGTAACGCAGGAGGTACGTTTGGGCGTACGTACCGCCGCCTCCGCTGCCGCCGCCACTGCCGCTGCCGCCGCTGCTGCCGACGACCTCCCCGCCGCCTACGCGCCGCTGCTTGCGCGTAAAGGGATCATACGAGTAGCACCAGACGTGGACGTAGTAGGGTAGCAGGTTGAGTGTGTCGAGCGTGGCCAGCGAGGGAAAAATCTGTCCGCGGTGGATCAGCTCGAGCTGACGGTGGGCGACGGCGACATTGCCCGCCGGCGGTGCCGAGCTCGGCGGATAACGTGACGGAGGGGACATGGGTGCGCTGCAGAGCAGGACCTGCGTGAGCAGCTCTGCCAGCACCGCGGTAAAGGACGCAGCGGCGTAGATACCTCCGCGCCGCGTGTATGGCGATGTCAGAGGAGGCGGTGCTGTTGAAGGGCCGGCTGAAAGCGGTGCTGCGTTGACCGCCGAACCCACCGCTTCATTATTCTGCATGCTATTGCGTTGCGCACCATCATCATCATCATCATCATCAACGACAGGAAACAATCGGTGCTCCGATGCGATCATCGACGACGAGGAGGATAAGTTCGTGTTGGTAGTATACGTCGTGGTGGAGTACACGCCCGGCCGCGCTGAGAAGTCCGTCGTGCCGCCACGCACCACTGGCACAGCTTGCGCGGCGGATGGCGCGAGCGTAGGCTGCCGTTGTGCGACGTAGGCCAAACCTTCCTCTTCGTGCTCTGCTGCTCGCACGTTGCCATCGCCGTCAGCCGCTTCCGTGCCACTTGGGCTGCTCTCCCAGGACTCTATCCGGCTTGGTGGTCGGGAGGCGGCGAGTGTCGGCGACGGTGTGCGATGCCCGCTCGCCGCGGCGTGTATCGCTTCCACCGCCCCACCTCCTTCTTTTCGTTCCGCAGCGGTGGAGCGTGGAGACAGCGCCGTATGGGCAACGACGGGCAGATTCAAACACGCATACGCAGCAGCAGCCCTCTTCACAGGGGAAGAGGAGGCGGGGGCCAAAGAAGACGGAAACGGCGGCGCCGCGGTGGCGGCTGTGCAGCGGCGCGCTGCCGCATCCCTCCGCCTCGCCGACACGACGGAGCCCACTAGACGACCGGGGACGATCTGCAGAAGCTCCGCCGCCGCTGCCGCTGCCGCTGCTGCTGTAGGGACAAGCGTTCTTGGCTGCGCGTGCACAGACCGCCCCGCTGTCGTGGGCGGCTGTTCGGAGGGCACACCCGACCCACGGCCCTTCTCCTCCTCGGCAACCCGCGTGCTGCACTCGCCGCCGATGGGAGCCGTAAGCGGGCAGAAGGTGCGCTCTTTGTGAGCTGGCACGGTGGCCCGATCCGCAGCTTCCGCGACCACCACCACCGCCGCCGCCACCCCCGCCGTGTACGGCCGGCGCGCGTCGGACACGGAAAAGCTGGCCTGTGAGGCACTGCGCTGTGGCTGCTGCTGCAGCGTACCCTGCGGTTGGAGCTGCAGGGACCAACACGGCCGCGGTGAGGACGGAGACGACATCGGCGAGGCCACAGCGGAAGACTCGAGGCAGGTTTGCTCGCGCCTTGGTGAAGCAGCAGCGGCAGCGTCGGCATTTTCTTCTGTGTATCCTTCACGGCCAGCAGCGAACGGAGCATCGGCGTCCGTCACGCTGCGAGAGTCGCTGTGATTGCTGTTGGTAGTAGAGGTAGGTACCAAGTTTGCTGCGGCCGCCTCCGTGGCCGCCTGCATCCACACGGCCCACACATCCAGCGCAGTGTAACGCAGGTCGTACATCGGCACTGGCGTCGCCTCCACGTCGTTGTCGCTGGGGTGACGGCAGTGTGCAGCTACGGAAGGTGCCGCCAAAGGGATTGCTGCCGCACGGCGCATGCGGCGAACCAGATACGCGCCCCACTCCTCCGCGAAAGAAGGGAGGCGTTGAGATGATGGCGAGGAGGGGACCGGTGCGTCGTGTGGCTCTGCCGCTTGTTCCTCTGCACCCTGCGCAGGCGCCGGGTGAACGCCCGCTTCTTCACTCTCCCCCCTCACCGGTGAGCCTGCACGTCCGCGTGTCGCTGCGCTCGTGTGATAGGAAAGGGAGAAGTCGAAGGTGAGGAGCAGCTGCTCCACCAGCGTTACAGGTGTGACGTGGTAGGTAGGGCGACACGGAGGGATTGCAGTAGTGGTAGTAGTAGTAACGCGTGCTGCATCTTCCGCCTTCACGTTGTCTGTATGCGATGGTGGCGGGTCTCGCCGCCGTGGCTGCTCCGTGACGAAGGGAGAGTCGTGAACGGGGGCGAGATTGGGTTGTGTCGGCGTGCTGAGCGGCGGAGAGGAGGGCTCCGTGGTGTCCACTGCAGCCGCCGGCACCACCGAGGGAGTGGTGGGAGACGACAGCACAAGTGAGCCTGTCGACCCCCTCAATCGCTGCGGGCGATCCGTGGTGGGGTTGCCCTGGCTGCGGTTGGGGCGGAGAGCCACGACTGCGCTATCCGGTTCGCGCAAAACACGGTGCCAAAAGCAGAAGACAAGCCGCAGAAGACGCAGCGCAGACGGCGACGATTGCGGCGACCTTGCTGCTGCTGCTTCTGTGGCGTTATCCGTCGTCAGCCAGGCTTCCTCGACCTGTTCTCCGGCACCAAACAAGTACGACAGGAGGCTTCTGTTCCAGCGCTGCAGGTGTCGCAGGTGCGCCGACACGACGGCGCAGGAAGGTCGAACGTGCTCCCCCGCTGCAGCAGCGTCTGCGTGACCATCGTCGCATTGCTCGTGTGACCGCACCGGCGGCCGCGATTCCGCTGCGGACGGCCAACGCGCTCGCGGAAGCGCGCCATCCCGTGGAGGAGGAAGCCCATGCGGCGAGACCGGGGGGAGCGGCCACACATCTCGACAGACGGTCTGCAGTCGCCACACTTCGCTGTCTTCCTTTCCTTTGCCGCCGCTGCTGCTGCTCATTCGATTCCCCGCCTCTTCCCCGCTGTTCTTGGTGCAGTTGGCGCTGCGAAGGAGCACCAACAGGTCGCGAGAGGCCAGAGAAGGCGGCAGCCATACAGCAAACCAACGCACGTTCGTGTCGACCGCCTCCCGCACGCACACGTAGACGACTTCGTTGGACGTAGCTGCCGCCCCGGCCGCACTAGAGGAAAGCGAAGGCGCCAAGGCGTCCACGCGTTCCTCTCCTTCGTCGCTGTCTGTCTCAGCGCTCGCCCGCTTGTCTTCTGTTTCTTCGCCGTGGTCGCGTGTCGATCGCTGGGAGGCAGGTGGTGCTTTGGTGGGAACAGCAGGCACTGCTAGCAAGCACGGGTAACCCTCGCGGTGCAGCACCCGCCAAGGATTCACGGGCCCTGCTGCCGGTTCGTTCACTGCGCCGCCGCCGCCAAAGTCCAGAATAAGGAGCACCATCATGTTCCCGCTGCTGGGCACCGCGATGAGTCCGGTGTGCTGCGACGCTGCTGGGCGGACGAACTCAACCGGGGCGGAGGCTGCGCCACAACACAACGCCCCCAGGGCCGCCTTGGCGTCGACGACCACCATCGTAGCGATGGATCTACAAGGCATCTCTCTCTCTCTATATATATGTATTCCACCGTCTCGTGTGTCAAATCGAAGCCGGTTCGGCGCAGAGGAGCCGCGTTCAGCAGACTGGAGAGCAAGAAGAGAAACGAGATGATCCCCACCTCAGCGATAGCATTGAGAAAAGTATAGAAATATATTATTCCGTCGTCAGAACACGCGTCGCGCACGCCGAGGCGACAAGTTTCCCCTTCTTCCCGCTTTACGTACGAAGGACGCACCGCTGCGCTGTGGAGCACGCATCGGCAAACCTACACCACCACAACAACAGAAACCGCAGGAACTCGATCGAAGCGAAGGTGCGATGTAGCCGTGTTCACCAAAGGGAGAGCGGGAGAGGGAGAGCGCGATGCAGAGCTGTGTGCGCTGCCGTTGCGGTGGCCCAGTGCAGGAAGGAAGTGGAGGGGGGAGGGGGAGGAGAGAGAGAAGCGGGGAGCGATGAACGACGCAGCGCGAGAGAAGGAGGCGGTGTGCACGCAGCTGGCCGCGCGTCTGCGGGAAGCACACAGTGCCCTGCACGCAAAGCCAGGCAGACGCATTCACACCACACAGCACAGCGGTGCGGTGCAGTGCCCTCACGAAGTAGTCGCGGCTTCGTTGCTGCTCCGTCGGCACAGCACAGCCGAGACACACACACACATAGCAGAAGCGCAGGGGAGAGCGTCCACAGGCCGCGTCCTTGCAGCGGTAGTTCCGAAAGAGAGGGCGGCTACACGCCTTGCCGAGTAAGAAAAGAAAACAGTGTCTCGGCAACAACAGGGGAGGGCGAGGGTCAGCACACATACACATGCACACATACAGGAAGCCAGCAGCTCCGCGCAAACGAGCAGCCGATCGTGAGAGATGCAGCGCTCGTCCCACAAGCCGAGCAGACGAAGACAAGCACCGATGCCTGTGTGTGCATCGGTGTCAGTGTCTGTGGCTGCGCCTGTGTGGCCGTGTGTCTGTGCAACGTGCATTACGTGCCCACACTCACACCTCCGCCACACCGATAACCGGGTTGCCGCGGCAGGGGACCGCCCTGTCCGAGGACAGCTGCGTCGCCCACACCGTCCGGCCGGTGCCACGGTGTCGCGCGGTCCGAGTCGAAGGAAAATGAAACACACAAAAAGAAGGCGCATCGCGCACGTTGCCCCGTCAGCGCCGCACTCATCCACGTCGGTGCCGCTGACGTCTCCGCACGACCACCGCCGCGGGGCCGTCCACCTCCGGCCGCGCTCCAACGAGTGGAACGGGCAGAGAGAGAGTCGGGCGTGCGCAAGTGCACGGCTGCGCACATGGTCGACCCCGACCGCCGCGGTTGCCGGAGAAGCACCACCACCCACCGAAGCTCCAGCGGTTCTTGTCTTTCCGCGCCGAAACAGACCAGTATCGCCGACGCGAAACGCTCATGCATGAGAGAGGCAACCGCCTTCGCATTCCAGCCTCCCAAGACAAGTAGCATTCAGGCAGCTGAGTTCGGGGAAAGGGAGGGAGTGACACGTGCCATCCTTCTGGACAGCTGAAGGCTGAATTGTTAAACATGAAGAAAAAAATTTACATCGGAAATGAGAAAAGCACGCATGCAAGAGAAAGGGAAAGTCGTTAGGAAGAAACGGCCGCTGCACGTGGGCACCGACGCAGGGTGCCCCGCCGGAGTCGCGGCGAATGTCGTGGGTTGCGCGAGGGCGCCCGCGGCATCGCACGTCGAACCACAGGCGCAGTGCGAGGGAGAGAAGAAGGAAAAAGGAGGAAAACATGTTTCCATTGAACGGGTACCACACACGCCGTGCGCCCTCCACACGCCATAGCGGGGGCACCAGAGCGCGTCGCACCCTCAGACGCCATTGACGCTAAACGTACGGCACCACCCTTCAACAGTGCTCACCCGATAAACGTTGAGGTACACCATCCACATCACCAGGAGCACGCCTAGCACCGCTGCATTGGACAGGGAGAAGGGCGCTGCTCTTGATGGGGACACGAAGAAACAAAAGGACGACGGTAAACGCATGAAGCGAGTGCACATCAGCTCTATGCACGCTGCGCCGCGGCCGACCTCACATGCTCCTCGCCGTTCTACGCAACGACGCGCTCGGCAACGCCTATCCGCACAGGCGGCAGAGTCGCGGGTAACGGGGCCATCACAAACGGCACAAAGGCAGGTGAGGCGGCACGCGGTGCGGAGGGGCGTGAAGCGGATAGAACAGGAAAGGAAAGACAGAAGAAAGAAGAAACAAAGAAAAAAAGCCGCGCTCGTGCGAAGGAAACGCAGCGTTGAGGCGGAAACGCTTCCGCATTAGAAGTGGCGCTCAACTTCGTCTTTGGGCGTCGATGTGCTGCGGCGAACACCACAGCGGCGCGTCGGCCCATTTAGGATGCTCCACCGCTCCTCCGCCACCGGAAGAGTAAACGGATAGCGGGAGGACGGGTCACACCCTTCAGCCTTCGTGACCTTTGTGGAGACGCACAGCATTTTCCGTAGCAGCCAAAGTCCTTTGCCAAAAAAGAAAAGAGAAGAAAAGGAACAGTAACATACATCACGCTTCGTCCGTGCTGTTCTTTCGGTTAACAAGTGAATGCGTCCACGTGCACAGACACAACGGTAGGACGGGGAGCGAAGGACACGGATACGCATGTATGAACGTGGTGTTCTCAGTAGCTCATACATGTACGTACGGACACCGTTGCATCGATGGACCCAGTGGGCATGCCATCCCCCACCGCCTACCGCTGCTCACTTGTCGAAAGCAACGCCTCTCCGGCGCGGAGGCACGCAAAAGCAGCTGCTCCATTGTTAATGAAAAGAGAAGGATAGTCGAAAGGAAATAATAATAAACAAGCAGGTACGTGGAAGAACGGAACACCTCGGTAAACCATCCACGCCGTCCTTCGCCGCAGTCCGCAGCGCGACCACGCCAGCTAGATCAGGTTCCACAGGACAGACGCGCACAGCAGTGCCAGCATCAGCAACCCACTTGGGTTGACCAAGCTCTGCCAGTACGCCGCATCACCCTCGGAGATGCATTGAAAGCCATCCGTCAGCGTGTAGCCGCTGTCGCACCTGATGCACTTCGTGTCGTTGCCCGCTGCACACTGCGTGCAGTGTACCACATCGCAGTAAAAGGGGCTGGCACTGCTGCTCGACACCTTGTCACAGGCATTCGCAGTTGCACAGGTCTTCGCGCTCACCGCGGGGTCCACGGTCGGTTTCAGAGCCGCGCTCCAAGTCGCCAGCACGCAGCCGCAGAACTTGTTGCCGGTCAGCACCAGCTGCGCCAGCGCCGTCATCCCGCTCCATTCCGGGGGCAGGCTGCCCGACATGCCGTTGTTGCTCAGCACCAACTGCGTCAGTGCGGTCATCCCGCTCCACGCCGAAGGCAGGCTGCTCGTCAGCTTGGTGTTGCCCGACAGCGAGAGGGTCTGCAGTTGCGTCAGCTTTCCCCAGCTCGCCGGCAGCGCCCCGCCAAAGAGGTGGCCCATGGCGTTCGCCTCGAACGACTTCATAGCCACCTTGGTGCCGTCCAGCTTCACGGCGAGCTCCGGCAGGCTCGACAGCTTGGTCAGCTTCGACGCCGAATCTGTCAGCTTCACCGACACCGTGCCGTCGTCGTTGCACGTCACGATGCCCTCCCACTTGCAGTAGTCATCGAAAGGAGTGGGCTGAGGCAGACCTTCCATCGCTGTCACGAGGGCCTGCAGGAAGGTCAACGTGGTGGTGTCCCCCGGCGGCACAGGCGGGTTACCGCTGCTCGAGGTCTCCGCACCGCTGTCCGCGGCGATCGCCAGGTGAGGGCCGAGAACACAGCACAGGAGAAGAGCGCCGATGGCGAGCGCCTTCCACGGCTGCGGAGTAGCGGCGAAGGAACGGCCCATGCTGCTGTCCGGTTGGCCTGCTCGGCGAGCAGAGACGGGCGACGGGAGAGCGGTATCGAAGGCGACGTGAAAAACAGAAAGAAGAGCGAAGCGCAGTGCACAAGGGGGCTGAGGAGGTCCCTTTCAACGGCCTTTAGATCACGAACTCGGTAGATGGGGTTTCGGCGAGAAATAGCAAGGGGGGGGGGGGAGGGCGAGTGGCGTGCGCGTTGGCAGCGAATGCAAGGGGAAAGACAATAATGGTATTTCAACACTTAAAGAGAAATAAAAGAGAGCAATTAGAGAAGGGTTAGCGTGGACTTCTATGCAGCCGCCGGATGGTGTAAGCGGTCGGTGTGGCAGCCGTAGGTGTGTGTTTTAGTGTCATCGACGAGAAACGCAGCGTGATGGAAGAAGGGCGTTGACAGCGGAGGAGAAGTGGTTTCGGCGAGGAGCGCGGGGAGGGGGGCAGCACGTTTACGCGAAAGGGGCACGCACTCGTCAAGCATGTGAGGGCCCAATCCACGTGTACGCGTGAGCGAGAACAACGGCATCGCATGGCGAAGACGGCTCGCTTTCAACGCACCACCCAGCAGAACCCCGGGGGCATTTGGGTTGTTCGTCTTCGCCATTACGCGCACACGGCCGCGTTGATGCTTATCCGCGAGTTCATACACCTCGCCGATGTCAAGGAGGGAGGAAACACCTGTTCAGAGGAAACACTCGGCGCTGCAGGAGGTCCTGCTCGCACACCAGCGCATTTCGCAGAACATCCCCGTCCAAGCAAGGGGGGAAAGCAGCAGTAGAGAGGAAGACGGAGCGCGCTGCAGAGAAAGGAAAAGGAAACGCGTTTCCGCCAAGACGGTCTCCGTGGTTGCCGCCACAGTCCTTCGCCCTTTCAAACGTGGAAAGAAACGGCCTTGAAAAACGACCAGCCCGTTGGTAGCGATCTCGCTGGGCCCGCATCCTGCCAGTGGGAACGCGAGAAGACACGCCCACCGAGCAACAGCGGCCGGCAGACACCGCAGCACCAACAGGAATTGCACGGGCTCGTATCGAGCTCCACTCGCGTGGGTTACACCCGCACGGTCGCCTACCGGGGGCATCGGCCACGAGTAGCAGCGCCGGAGCCCCCTTATGCGGGAGGCAGCGGCAAGACGGCGCTGACAGCGGAGTGCACATGCCTGCGCCGGAAGGGCGACGAGCGGGCGCGGGTCTCGTAAAGGCCGTTTCGTTTCGCGTGGGACGCCGAAAGGTGAAGAAGGATGAGAAGGGAACGACAGGCGCTAGCGGAGGGACAGACAGACAGAGAGAGAAAGCAAAAGAAAGCCATCGAATGCGCGCACGACGCACATCTCAACTGCTGCTCGTGCCGCTGGGAGAGCAAGGCTGGACGAGCATGCTGCGTCGTTCTTGTCAAAGGAGTCTGATGAGGATCGAGAGGAGAAGCGGCCCTTTCGGGCAGCAAAAAAAGAAAACAGACACAAGGGAGTTAAGCACAAGACGAAGATGTGCAGAGAGCGGTTGCTGCTGCCGCGCCGCTCAAGGAAGACGTCCCGGCAAACGACACCCCCCCCTCCTGTTGCTGGCCGCAAGAAGGATGAAGAGAGAGAGTGGAAGAAGAAATAGAAGTGATAGAGGCAGTCGAGTATCCACAGGATAGAAAGATGCGACCGGATGAAAAGGTGATGCCACACAAGGCATTCGATGCATCGGATGGTGTGAAGTGCCGCTCCAAAGGAATCACTCGACCGTCTGACGAACGAAGAGTTACTCTCCCTCCCCTCCTCCGTTGATGTTCTGACAAGTAAGAATAGTAGTGGAGCTACTATCGAAACGGTAACGTGCCAACGGAGTGATGGCAACCGTGGCTCTCCACCACTACGTCGATGGAAAGCGGCGCAGTTAGCTTTTACCGACGTCGCGCGCGCGGTGAACACCAACGATGGCACGGTGATAGAATCAGAAAAAGAAGGTCTCGGGGAGCGGTTGGCAGCAGTCGTTGGGGCAGACCACCATAGTCCGAAAAGGAGGAAAGAAGAGGAAGAAGGAAGGACCAACCAGTGCAAACATACACGCACACACACACACATGCACGCGCGCAATGGAAACAGCATCCTCACCTTGTGCTCACTGCCGCTTCTTCGTATACGCGTCTACGCCCGCTAGCCTCGCCGGATCCACGGTAGTACGCACCTGACCTTCCCCGCTATCTGCTGCGCGGTGCATCGCCTGGACTATCCTCTCCCCTTCCTTCTCCAGCTTCTCGCGCTGCCGTCGAATGCGTGCGCGGGACCTCCGAGCCGCCTCGTCTTGCCGTCCTATGCGAATCATGATGAGCACGGCGTCCACCAACATCATCGCCACGAGGCCGACCACCGCGTAGAGGGTGCAGCTTTCCGCGTTGAGGCCGCGCAGGTAACCGAGGTAGTAGCCCACCCCTGCCCCGGTCACGGCCATGATTTGAATATCGAAGCCAATGGAGGCGTCGCGCAGGAACAACGCGTAGGACTTGGCAGCTCGCTCCGTCTTCAAGTCCCCACCGCTACTTCCAGCTGAAATAGCAGAGGACGAGGCCGCTGAGAAGCCCGTGGTCGTTGCTCGGAGCGGCACGCAGGCGTGCATACGGGAGGGGTCCAGTACCCCGTAGTCGCCCAAGTCCACAGAGGCAAGAGAGCTGCGCAGGGCCTCGTGATGCGCCGCCGCGGACGCCGTCGATGTACTTGCTGTAGACGACGGAGAAGGACGCCCCTCCTGGCCGTGCGCGCTGGTCGCAAGAAGGGAGTAGTAGTACCTGTTTGCCGCGGCCTCGATGGCGTCGATGCGCGCGTTCTTGCGCAGGCGCGTCGGGTTGTCGCCCACAACGGTCACTGCGGGGTTGATGACGAGAGAAATGGGCGGTGGCGGCCCGCTCTGCTGCGGGCCCGCTTCGTCCGCTTCGCTGCATGTGGACTGGGGCGCAGCGTGACGATCAGCAAGCGCACGACAGCGCGCAGCGACGGCCGCCATCGTCAGCGGCGTACACTTCTTCTTCTGCGTCGTCGTCGCCTCGTTTGCCGCCGATCCGGCGCTCGAGCTGTCTGTGAGAACGGCGTAGACCAGGTCCCACGGCAGGAGCAGATCGTAGTCATGAAAGCACACGGTGGCGGCACGCGCGGGGCCCGCAGCAGCAGTGGTGACGGCATCCCCTCTCAGCAGGCCCTCCTGGCGCAGCTGTCGTGCGCGCAGCTCCTTGCACAGGTACACGAGACTCCACAGAGCGGCGAGGTTGCGTACCACAAGGGCAAGAGACCGCGGCTGGCGGAGGGCAGCAGCACGTTTGGGGTTGGACAGCGCTTCGAGCCCCAACTGAACCGTTGCGAGCGGCCCAGTGAAGGTGTCTTTTGCGTTTGCTGGCCCGTTGCCAGGCGAGTCCGTAGCTGCCAGCGTGGTCGTAGACGCTGCGGCGGTGACAGGGGCTTGGTGTCTGTGCTGAAGAAGCGCATCAAGCCGTACCGCATCGTGCCGCGTGGAAGGTGTATCACTGAAGAGGGAGCGGTGCGTCGTCGGTGGTGGTGCCTGCGCCTTCGCACGAGGCGACGACGACGGGTCCGTCACATCTTCGTGCGCTGTGCTTCCAACACCCGCGGCGGGGGAATGGAGAAGGGGCAGGTCCAGCTCTCCGCCGTACCAGCGAACGGCGGCTTGCACCGTTGCGATGGATGACGGCAGCTGCAGCTGGCGTGGAAGGGACGCCGTCGTGCTGTCATGGTGGAGTGCTGCACCTTGGCGTTGGAGGAGCTGCTCGAGCGAAATAAGAAAAACCCACAGAGCGTTGTCGAGCAGGGAAGGGATCTCTGTGTGGACGAGGCTGCGCAGGCGCTGCTCGCCAAACGCGCGGACTGCGGCCGCCGTCTGCGGCGCTGTCGCGGCATCGTCCAGCAACTCGCACAGAGCTGGGGTGATGGCGCGGAGGTACACCATTGCCCTCCCACTCTTCTCTGTGGAGAACAAGGAGGGACGCAGATGCACTCCGCACAATCGTACGCACGCCCCCCCCCCCCGCCAGACTCTCTATGTCACACGTAAGCGCGTGGAATGGTAAAAGACAACAACACCAACGACACTAATAATAATAAGAAATGCGGTGCCGCAGCCGTGCCCGTGAAACCTACACGGTGGCGACGGAACCGTTTTTGATTTTGCTTGTTTCTCCTGTGGTTTGCGAGTTCTTGGTGGTAAGAGGCAGCGCGGGGGGGGGGGGACCACGGGGAAGAAGACACGCCCATACACCGGTTTCGCCGGCAGCGTACATCGCCGGCATACAATGGTGAAAACAGGAGAGGGGATGGTGGAGAGTCGGAGAACGAAG
Organism: Leptomonas pyrrhocoris; assembly: GCF_001293395.1. Lineage (NCBI taxonomy): Eukaryota > Euglenozoa > Kinetoplastea > Trypanosomatida > Trypanosomatidae > Leptomonas > Leptomonas pyrrhocoris. The sequence continues at coordinate 385,327 of NW_015438379.1, forward strand.
GAGCGAAATACACGGTCAGACGACGAAGGCGCTCAGGCAGGGTGAGCCGCCATTCTTCGTGCACAGCCTACTCTCTGCTTCAAGGACGATTATTATTGTTATCATTACTGCTTCTCTTCATGGCGCGCCTCCGTTGTGCCGATCTCGGAGGGGCCGGATGACAAAGGAGCACGTCATCGTGCCGCCCGAGTGGGTGCGGCCCGCGCGTGCCGGCAACACGCAGACGGCGCGGAGCGTTCTAAAACAACAACATCAATTTGCGTGTATTAAATGGGGAGTACAAATGAAAGGACACGGAAGCTGAAGGCTTCCAAGATGGACACACACACACACCAACATGAAGTTTACCCGTCGCCCAGCACCGCCACCGCTTGCTGTGCGTACGTGGCGACGATGGTCTGCATCCCATGCGCTATCGCCGCCGCAGACCTCTCCGCATCCCCGTACGCAACCTGCACGCTAACCACGGCTGGCAAAGAAGCCAGTTCCACGTTCGACTGTCGTCGACCTCCTGAACCGCTGCGACTGCCCAGGCGGCGGCCGGCGACGGCACCGCCGTGCCTGCTCTGCCACTGTTCCCAGAAAAAATCTTCGAGATCGTCCGCGACGGCAGCGCTGCGGTGTTGGTGGTCGCCGCCGCTTTCGTCCATCGAGTCCGATGCGGCGTCACCGACAAGGCAGATCAGCACCCCAGCCACCGCGTTCGCCGTCACCAGCGCCCCCTCTACCATCGTTGTTTGGGGAACGTGGCTGTCCACGATGGCGGTTACAGCGTCGCGTGCGTCGGCCACCGCCTGGGCAGCGGCGACGTCCACCGCGAGCAGCGCCGTGTAGTGGGCGTGTGACATAGCCAGCGTCGTCGTTGTGCTGGGCGGCACACCGCTGCTGCTGCTGCAGTGCTCTGCGGCAAATCGCGCCCCGCCATCGCGGCGTATTCGCAGTCGTTGCAGCGCCGCCGCGCCGCAGCCGTAAAGGGCGATACGCGTGGCCAGCGGCACCGCCGCCCCGTCGCGTGTGTGGAGGGGAACCTGAATGCACTGATCGGTTTGGTAGAGGCGGGCAACGAGTGCTGCGCTTCCTCCTCCTCCTCCCCGGCCTGCGGGCGCATTCAACCACACGACGTGGTCGTTACGGAGATCACTGTGGTGGTGGTGGTCGCCGCCGCCCAGTGTGGCCGCTGCCGTGTCGTCGTTGCAGCGGCGGGCGCCATGCCTGGACGACGGAAGGAGCAGCTGTGCGAGCCAGCGCTCCTTCTCGTTGTCGAACAGCGTCTCCAACGTGCGCCGCGTCGCGTCCGCGGCGTCGTCCGCGTCAGTGCAACTTGGTGTGGGGTGATAGGTCAGGCGATGTGGGGACTTGTTGTGTCTGCTGCTCACCAAGACGAAGGTGCTTGTCAGCTGCAACAAGGCGGCATCGGGACTGCCGTCGTCTGACGCAGCTGCCACTGCTCCGCGGTGCCCGCGAGAGGGCAAAGACGTAGCGTCAGCGTACGCCGACGGCGCCCACACTACGTAGTGGTGCACAGAGCGGTCGAAGACGACGGACGAATGCGCCGCGGGGTGGGGCGCAAGCGCTGCTGTCGTGGAGTCGTTCCGCGCTCCTGCTGCTGCGGCCGCGGCGGCGACCTCCTCCACGGCTATCCCCACCATGGTCACGATGGAGCCGCCTGCCTCTATCCCTGCCGTCGCCGCCGCCGCATCATTCGCGTTCTCCTCTCGTCGGGCGCACGCTCTCGCTGGTGGTCTTGTCGTGCGGTGGCGCGCATGTCTGTCATGGAAGGCGGTCGCGAGGGCTGATGTGAGGTCGCTCAGACCACTACAGCCGGGGGGCAGCAGAGGCAGCAGAGACAGCCTCCTCTGAGCAAACGGCAAAGAAGACGAGGAGGAAGAAGATGAGGTCGAGCCGCCGGAAACGCGCGAGTGGACAGGGCGTCCCGCCGCGGACGACGCGGTGAGCACCGGAACGGCCCCTCCTTCGACCGCCAGCATCGCCTGCACTTCATAACGCGGAATCATCGCGGCGGAGCATCCACGGCTGAAAAGCACCGCCCGCGTATCGTCGGGAAGGCATCTCGTTCGGGTCCGGTGGGGGCCGGTCTGCGCTGCAACTTCCGCGTCGCGTCTACCGCCGGGCGTGACCCACAGACTGCCCAACGACGACGTGTCCGTGCTGACGTCGCTGGTGGACACGGCCGCATCCCACATGTGCAGCCCGTACTCGCTCATCGACCCACGCAGCACCGCTCTCGTGAGCAGCTCGCTGGCGCGTTGTGCAAGGGTACGAATTAAGGCCTGACATTTGCGTTGCTGTTGCTGCTGCTGCTGCACCTCAAATGACGCCTTTTCAAAGCGCATCCGAGAAGCTGCGCCGCGGTCCGCCGCCCGTGCCTCGAGAACGCTTTGCGCGGCTGTCGCCAGCGCTGTCGGGTCGCCGTGCGTCAGCTGCGTCCACAGTTGCAGATATTCGCCGACGAGCGGGACGCATACCTTGGCAAAGACATTCGCTTCCTGAGTGGTCAGCGGAAGGGCAGATGGTCGTGTCTCCTGTCTGTGGCACAGCGCGATTTCCGCCTTGTGCCGCTTGGGAAGTCTTCTATGCGCGCCCGACTGCAAGCACTCGCGGCTATCCACAAGGCCGTCCACGCCGCTTCTGCTGCTGTCGTCACTGCTATAGCTGCTGCTACCGTCGGCCGCGTCTCGGCTGCCCACGCGTGTGCGCCGTGCTGCCCTGTCAGCTCGCGGTGTGAAGCTGTCGGCTACGGTGGCCATGTGTGGTGGGGGGTGCAGAGGACGAAGGGGCAGTTGTTGCGAGCTCCTTCTGTTTGTCTCTGTCGCCGCTGCAGCAACATCCGTAGAGGGTAAGTTGAGCTCCACGTCCTTCTCGCTCTCATCTGCTGATAGCGAGGGCAATGTTGATGACGATGATGATGGTGCGCTATCGCCTTCCTTGGTGCTGCTCTTTTCTGCAGTCCTCTGCGATTTCTCTTCTTGGTCTCCATCCTCCGTGTTGTACGCCTCGTCCTCCTGTCCTTGTTCTTCTGCATCGCCGTCTTCACCGTCCTGTTCCCTCTCCCCCCGCGTGCGCCGCTTTAGGTGACTGTACTCCAGCAACGGTGCGCTGCTGCCACTTCTGCTGCTGCTGCTGTTCTCGCCACTGCCCTCGCGCACGGCGCGTCGGTGTGCTTCCGGTGTCGTCGAGTCTGTCTGCACCGTCGTTGCTGCTGCTCCTGCGGCCGAAGAGGAAGAAGGAAACGAAGCTGTCCTGCTGTGGACGGCTGCCGCGCTCGGCATGGCAGTATTGAACTGCAGCGGAGGGACGACGGGTTTCGCGGGGCCAAAGCGGAGCGCCGGCTGCGTCGGCCGGCTCGGAAACAGCTTCGACATGGACGTCGTGGCGCCGCCGTCGTCGCCTTCCCTTTTTGCAGAGGAGGAGGAGGGCGTCAGCGGACGCGGCTCCACCAGCTCCGCCGAACTCGCCCGACCCTCCTCGCCCGCCTGCACGCCGTCGCGTGAGAAGCCGCCGGCAGCGCTCGCCGCGGGGAGCGTGGCCGGTGACTCTACGATGACCCGCGACGTCTGCGAGTTGCACCGCCGGCCACTGCTGCTGTTGATGTTCCCACTGCGGTCGTCGTCCCCTTCCGCCTCACCGTAGTTGTCGGGCAGCGGCTCTACCCTGCACGACCCTGTTTCTGTGAGGGCGAGCGTGGGAAGGGGTTGAAGGGTGGCGGCGTCGGGCACCCGTCCCTCACGTTCCGCCGCTTCCTTCGCTCGCTGCCACTCCTGTGAGCGCTGCTTCGCTTGATCGGCAGCCGCCTCGGCGTAGAGCACGTTTGCGTTCAACGCACGCACCAGCTGCCGCGCTTCCGCGATGGCGGGCGGCACCGGAGCACCAAGCTGCGCTTCGTTCACCCTGGGCACCTCCTCTTTTCCATTCTCCCTGTTGTTGTCGAGGCGTGAGACGTGCGCGGAGGGATCACGCAGTGGATCGTCGCCGTCTCCGTCGGCGTCCACGTCGTCCTCGCTGAAGAAGACGCTGCTGCTGCACGTCGACACCGACTCTCCCTCCATCTTTTCCACCCACTCCTCTCCCCTATCGGAGAGCTCTTCATCGCCGTCGTCCTCGCTACGCAAACGCTGGCGATGACCGCTTTCACTTGCCAGCGCGTCTTGCCACCGCCGCGCCAGCCGTCGTGCCTTCTTGCAGCGCCGCAGCATCCTTTCTCGGTGCCTCCGCAGCGAGGCGAAGAGCTCCTGACTTGCGTCGACCAGCGTCAAGGCGGCCACCTCGTCGTGGTACGGAGGGCAGTAGACCTCAAGGATCTCCATGAGATTAATAGGGCAGCCAGGCTGACGAAGCAGCTCTGCATCGGCGCTGCCGGCAACTGCCGCGGAGGCCGCCGCTTCATCCCCTCCCGACCCGCCACCGTAGCTGCTGTAGTCGTCGGCGTCTTCGTCGTCTGCTCCTGTTCCTCCTGTTCCTCCTCTTCCATTTTCGGCTTCCTCCGAAGCGTCCCCGTAGTCCTCCCTGCCCTCACTTGCACGCCCATACACATCTGTGTAGAAGTCGTCGTCCTCGCTCGCTGCGTCGGCCGCCACTCCTGATGGAGGGGAAGTGGTGGGGCTAGGCCGGGTGGGGAGTCCCGCCGTGTGCGGAAAGCGCTCGTACGCCGCGTGCCAGACACGAAACCCAAAGAACTCGGGGTAGGTGGGGAAGAACAGCACCCGCTTGTTCTGACACTTGTCCTCCAACACCTCGGCCGTCACCAGCGGGTCCGAGTTACCGTGGCACAGGTGGAGGTACCACACCTTTATTGCCGGTGCGCCGGCGTTGCGCACCCCCCCGCCTTCTTGCTGTTGCCGCTGCTGCGGATCTTCTTCTTCGTCTTCCTGCGGGGACTTGAGCTCCAGCTGCGCCTCGAGCCCCATCAATTGGAGAAATACCAAACAGTCTGACGGCGCCATCATCAGGCGATCCGCGAGGTCCTCCACGGCAATGGCGTGGCGCACACGCAGCTTCGGGTAGACGTAGTAGTTTGGCAGGACTAACTCGAGCACGGCGCGGTAGCGCGCGTACGTGAAGGATTGGAAGACGACGGCCCGCTGCAACGGTGTAAGGCGGCGGGACTTGCACAACGCAAAGAACTCAAACCACCGCCGCGTTGACCAGCAGTCGATCAGCTCCAGCGCGGCCCGCACAGGCTGGGCCTCCATCATGTACGGCTGCTTCTCCAGCTCACGGTTTACCTGGGCGAGGTTGACGCTTTCGGTGGGCGGCTCCGGACATAGCCGGGGCTGGCCGTCTACGTGGATGGTGTGGAAGCGGCAGAACGTCGCGCGATCCTCCACCTTCATCTCCTGGTTCAGCCCGTACAGCAGCAGCAGCACCGAGAAGAATTCCGCGTTGCGGTGGCGCTGCTCGGCGCGGTAGAACACCGTCAAGTCGGTGAAGCACTGCGACATGGACTCAAGAAACTGCTTCTTGTCCTGCATGAAGCGCTGGCACCCTTTGGGGGTGAGGCAGAGGTAGGCGCCCCCAACAGCCAACGCCGCCGCCGTAAATTCGAGCCACCGCACGCGGCGGTAGCTCTCGCGGCGCAGCTCCCGCGCCGGCAGCGGCCGCCCCCCCTTGCTGTCCACGTAGCCTTTAATGCTCACGTTACTCGGGGGCAGCTGCGGTGCCCAGGTCGTGCGGATGCCCCGGAAGCGGTCCCACAGGTAGCCCCAGATGCGGAAGGGGTCGCTGTACACGAGCGGTGTGTGCGGCGCACGCAGGTAGTGCTCCACCAGAAAGTGCATGGCCTTTTCCAGCGCGAGGGGCGTGCGTTGGAGGTGCGGGTCGATGACCTTTCCGGCGGCGGAGCGGCTGTACGCCTCGACCTGGCCGGGAAACACACCTCTGCGCTGGTTGCCGCTGCTGCTGCCACCACCGCTGGAGGAGAGGGAGATGTTTTCAAAGTCCTCGCGGCGCTCTCGCTGGGCCGGGTCACCGCCGCACAGGCCGCAGTAGCGTCCGCGAATGAGCGGCTTCGCTGCTGAGTCGTCGCGCAGCTTGCAGAATTCAGAGAACGGCATCAGCGACAGCGTGGAGGCGATGTGGGCATCGCCGTACGGGTGCCGACGCTCCTCCCCTTGCTCCTGGTCTGGAGGCATAGGAGAGGAGAGAATGGATGGTTGCATCCGTGCGAATGCAGTCGTCGGGCCAAAAGCCTTACGGATACAAATCTTTTTCCTTTCTTGATCTGTTCTTCTGAAAGATCGTGTGGACCTAAGCAGCGCAGGCCGACCCACGGTGGAGTTAGGGGTGCAATATGGTTCCAACTACTGTGAGAGCGCGACGATGTCAATAGCGGGGGGAAGGAAGAAGGAAAAGACGAGGAGGGAGGAGACAGCGGAGGGTCGTGGAAGCGGAGATAGCACCCACACACACCCATGCAAGTAGAGAAGAGCGACTCACTGAAGTCTGCTGTGTGTGTGTGTGTGTGTGTGTGCTGGAAAGAGGCTAAGAAAAAAAAAAAACCTGGTGCGGCAGATTCGATGAAGGGAACAGCGGGTGGAGTCAACGCACGACGTTCGGCGCTTCCTTTTACATGCACCGTCTGCACAGCGATTCTTTTCCCCTTTTCTTTTGTTCCGCTTGCGGAGTGCCGATGCCGCACACCGTGTCGTTCGGGCCGGCCACGGATGCCCCGCCCCGCCATCTTTCATTCATTTTCTTTCATAAAAGAGAAAGAATAACCCCATAAATGCGTGCTGTGCGGTGTCGCAGGCACACCCACACGCAGAGGTCTATCTATGCAGAGCAGGAAGCTCTCTCTCTCTCCGCGTGTCGACGGCAGCACAAGATCAACCAAGTGCAGCAGACGATAACAGACAGCAGCCACAACATCATCGAAAAAGGCGTGGCATAAGTTGTGGCAGTCATCGTCGCTACCCTCCCACGTGCACTACGCCTCCAGAAAAGACATGTTCCACCGCATGCGCGACACACGCATTCAGCAGCTCGGCAAGCGGCGTCGAGTCTGGCGTGGACGCCGCCGCCGTGGCGCTCTGCGAGACGTGCGCGATGCCGTTGCTGTGCGGTGGTGCTGTCGCGGCGGTTGATCTGGGCTGACGGAGTGACTGCATCCACTGGAAGAGGCCCGTTGCCACTGGCGGCCGCTCCTCCCTTTTCATGGAGAATACTGCGCCTCCTGCTGCTGCTGCTGCTGCTGCTGCCTGGCTGTCTTGCTCGTCCTCCCGCGGAAGAGCACTGTTTTTCCTTCCTTGTCTACCGTCCACGAAGAACGGGGTCAGGAACGCATCCAGCACCTCCTGCAGTTCTTCCAGTTCTTTGGCAGGCCACACGACCGGCTCATGAAGACCAAACGACGTTGTCCTCCAACGCACTGCTGCTGCTGCTGCGGTGCCCTGCATCGCAGCAGCGTACGTAGGGGGTGAGGGGGTCGTGCTGAGGGGAGCGGCGTCCGTCGCAGCAACAGCGGCAGCGGACAGCGCTGACCACCCACCGGCGAAGCCGAGAACCTCACGTGCGATCTGGTCGCACTCTGCCGCTACCTCCGGCGCTGACGGGTACGCTAGCTGCTGCTGCTGCGATGATGATGATGATGCTGGCGCGTGCTGCGGGTTGCTTGCGACGCCTTCGTAGAGATACGAGGGCGCGTCTCTTCCCGCTGCGTATGCGTGTTCGGCCAACAGAGCCCATTGCTGCTGCTGCTGCTTCTCTTCTCTCGACAGTTCGACAAGCGCAGGCAGGGAGAGGGACGAGAGGGAGGCGTGCAGCGTGCGAGGAAGCTGCCTCACAAAGTAGATGAGCTGCGCACCAACGCGGCTCACGCAAAGCTGCTGAAGTTGCAGCTGCTGCGCTGCGTGCTCGTGCGCTGCCGCTCCCACCTTCTCCTCCAGCTCTCGAGCGTGCTGCTGCGCTAACGTGCCCTTCAAGTCCTCCAGCGCTGCATTCGCCTCAACGCGCTGCGCTTTTGCAAGATCACGCCGGCGCCTCTCCGCTTCCTTCTGCTGCTCCGTCCACGCCTGCTGCGCAGTCTCCCACGCCTCATGAAGGGCTTTGCGTTCTTGCACGAGGGTGCGTACCGCAATGCGCTTCGTGCCCAGTTCCCGCACGACGGCGTCGCGCTCGAGAAGAAGTTGCTGCACGGCGTCGTGCACCGCAGAGAGCGTTCGCATGACGGACAGATCGTCTTTGCTCGCGTGTCGGGAGTTGAGGTTCGTCTGATCGAACAAGACACCACTGTTAGCGGGGCTCAGTAAGGAAGTAGGGGACTGCAGCCTTAACGCACCGTTGGCTGCTGCTGCTGCTGCTGCCGCCGTCGTGCGCTTCACTGCTTTGCTGCGTGAGAGCGCTCCAAGGGAGAATGCCACGTCGTTCGGAGATGCACGGCCATCGTGACGATCACTACCATCCCCTTGTTCCTCCTGCGCCGACTTCCTTCGCAGCAAAGTGTGTTCCCCCTCCCCTTCCCCGTCCCCTTCCGCTGCTCCGTAGATGGACGACGCAGGTGTGGTGGGGACAGCGACGACGGCCGACATCGCCACGGACTCGGCTGCCGTGCACACGGACGACGACGGCGACGAGGAGGAGTGAGAACGTGCAGAGGATGACGATGTCTGCACTCGCGCAGCGCCTTCGTCACCTTCGCTGCACCACCGCTGGCTGTTGCCCTTGGCTGCGGCGTCGCCCGTTGCGGCGAGCGGCGCAACGCGTGTCCGCCGCTCCACCTTTGCGGTGTGAAGTGAGCTCCGTGCACGCTGAAAGTGCGGTGCGGGAGAGGCCCCCGCCGCCGCCGTCGTCGACGCCGCGTTCCGCAGAGGCGGCGCTGCCCACAGCAGCTGTGCGATGCGCTGCAGAGCACGCCGCTCCTCTCTACGGCGCTCCTCTGCGCGCTGTGCCGCTTCACACAGCGCACCCCGCTGCTGCTCCGTGCGCCTCAGCGTGTTCGCAGTGCGCAGCTGCGCGTGCAGCGCCGCCTTGAGCGACTCCTTCGTCTTGAGCAGGTCGTTCGTTTGCAGCGTCATCGCCAGCTCCGCCGCCCGCAGCTGACCTGCGATCGTCACCTTCTCCGCCAACACCTGCTGCTGCGCCGCTTGGAGGGGCTGCAGCTGCGCTCGGACGGCGTGCAGTTCTCGTTGTGTCGCCTCGAGAGCGCCGTTGCTGTCCGCCAGGCTGCGCTGGGCTTCGCGCAGCCGTTGCTGGAGCGCCTCCTGTCCTTCGTGGAAGAGTTGCTGCTGCTCCAAAAGCTGCTGCTGCATCTGCACGGAGTGCCCGCGCAGGCGGTCGTGGTACGCGTCTCGCTCCGCCACCGCACGCGTGAGCTGCGCGGCCACCTCGTGCCGACTCGCCTCCGCGGCCAACAAGGCGCTCTCCACCGCCTCACTGCCCTTCATGCAGCCTTCGACCTGCTTCAACAGCTGCCGGTGCTTTTCCTCGTGCTCCGTCAACATGAGGTCCACCTCGCCCGCCTTCTCCTGCCGCAGCCGCTCGAGCTCTGCCTCTCGTGCGGCGACTTCGCTTTCCGCGTGTCGCAGCTGCCCTCGGAGGAGCTCCGCTTGCCCTTCGATTTGTGCCGCGCGCTGTTCGTCATGGGCGTGCTGCAGGGTTGCCGCCGCGAGTGCCTCGGTCAGCTCCTGGACCTCCGCCCGATGAACGGCCACGTTCTCCTCCGTGCGCTGATGCACGGCGCGCAGTTCGGCGAGATCTGTCTGCGCCAGACGCAAACTCTGCCTCCAACGCTGCACCTGTGCTTCGACGTGCTCGTGCTGCTGGGTGAGTTGCCGAAGAAGGGACGCCTCCTCTTGGGCTCGTGCGTGCGTCTGCGCTTCCGCCGCACGCGCCTCCTCCACGAGCTGCTTCTGCTCCTCCAGCTCCTGCAGCCACCGCTGCTGTGCGGACGTGCTGTCGCGGATAATCGCCTCCTCCCGCCGTCGCGCCTCTGCAAGCTGCCGCTGCAGCACGTCGTGTTCCCCGGAGGCGGACGCGTTGACAGCCGTTGCCGCACGAAGTTGGTCCTCCAGCTGATCGGCTAATGCAGCCACCTCGCGTTGCAGCCCTGCCAGTTCTAACCTGTGCTGCCGCTCCTGCCGGCGCATCTCTTTCGATTTGCTGTGCAGCTCGCGCGTGAGGTGGTCGATGTGCTCCCGCAGGGTGCGCTGATCCTCCCGCTTCTCCTCCAGCAGCATTTCGAGCTGGTACTCCAGCTGCGCCACACGCTTCTGCGCTGCATCGAGGGCACTCGCGGACGATGCACCGCCCTCCCCGCAACTCCCTCGATGGTCGCCATCGTCATCATCCGAGTTTGCCGCGGCAGAGCTGCGCGAAGACGGCCGCCGTGATATTTTCTTGTCGGACTGCGAGCGTGCGAGTTGCGCCGTCACCGCCGCCAGTTCCGCTTCCTTCTCCGCGAGTGCTTCCTGCAGTGCGACGACGGTGTCCACGGCGGCGTGCGCTGCCGACAACGAATGCGAGGGGGGATCTGCGTTTGCAGATGGCAGCGGCGTTGTTCGTTGTCGAGCCGCTGCCGCTGCGCCTCCGCCTGCGGACAGGACGGCGCTATGCGATTTGCCCCTCTCCTCTGCCGCAAACCCATCGTTCTCTTCTGCCTCTTCGCTGTGTGCTGCACGAGTGCTCCGCTGCTGCTGCGGCTTCCACCACCGCACCGGCGTCGTGGGCAGCGAGGGCGATCGGGAGAGGACGGTTTCGCGGCCCTCCGCAGTGGCGGCTGGTGCGCTTCTGCCGGTGCGCGGCGGCGTAGCGGACTCGTCCACATCACTCCTTTCCGCCTTCGACGGCGCAGCAGATGCGCTCGCACGAGCTGGCGACGCTGACGTGCGTCGCAGCCGTTCGTTTTCCTTCTCCAGCTCCGCAACGGCACGCGTCAGGCGGTCAATCGTGCTGTCCTTCTGCTGCAGCGATGATAGCACGCGTGCTGCCACGTCCTCTTCCGTCTCCTCATCGTCTTCGGTGTCTGTGTCCTCACCCGCGGAGTTCTGTGTGTGCGGTGGACTTGATGCAAAGCGCGACCGCGGAGGCTGCTGTTGCGGCAGATCACGACGATGATAACCGGCCAGCGACGATGGGGGTGGGTGGGCGACTGCGATGGCGGAGGAATAGGAGGGGGAAGGTTGAGCAGGAGGCGGAACCTGGAAGCGGCCGGGTGAGGTTGTCGTGTTGCGCGCGCCCTGAGAAGGAGAGGTGGACAGCGGCGTACGCGCACTGTCGGGACGCGCTGCGAAACTCGACGCTGGAGGAGGCGAGCGTGCGGCGGTGCTAGAGCGCTCCGGCTGGGAGGCGGTGTCCGCCCCTTCCGCCAGCGATGTCAGTCGGTCGTGCGTTTGCGCTGCTGACGGAGACGTCGACGGCGCAGTACGCGCGGGTAGTCGACGCAGTGCGGCAGAGGCGAGTTGGTACGTGGTGAGAGACGACCGCGAAGCCGGAAGCTGGCGCGTAGCGACGCCTGCGTGTTGATGTTCTTGATCGCTCTCGTGCTGCTGACTCGGTGCTTCCACCGCAGCCCTACGCAGGCCATCTCGCTGCGGTGTGAATGGCCGCGAGGTTATCGCAGGCGCTGCGGAGTGCGCTGACGAGGTGTCTTCCAACTCATCGGCAGAGTCCATGTGGATCGTCGTCGTTGCTGCTGCACCCTGGATGGTGGTGGCAGTTGGGACTGTAGAGGTGGAGGTGCCGGAGGCAGCAGATACGGCGTGCGTGGGAGAAGCGGAAGGGGAGACGACGATGAAGGGACTGGGCCGCTGCGGCGACTCCGCCGTGCTGCTTTGCACTGTGGCGTACATCTCTCTCCTCTCTAATTCCAGCGGAGGGAAAGAAAAGGAAGAGCACGCTGGCGATGTGGGTGTGTGCGTGTGTGTGGTGACCTCTTGCCACACCCGTTTCTTCTGTATATCTATGTGTGTGCGTGTGTGCGAGGCGGAGGAGCGAAAGGAAACTTGCAGTACGGCCCGCTGCGTGAGAAAGATGGCGGCCTCCGACAGAGGGGTGCAGACGAGAGGAGAGCGGTGGCAGAGATCATTAATGCCAAACGGTGGAAGCAGCGCACCAAGGGGAGGGGCTTGGCGGCGAAGATGCTCACCCACTTCGAATGCGCACGACGACGGTGGAGTTCCAGCGCCGCCGTGAACATCAAGGGGCATCGTACGGGCATTTGGCAGAAGCGCACATGCACACGGAACAACGAATGCCAGTTCTCGCATTCAACCCTGTCCCACAAGTTACCCTGCGTTGCGGAGTATTACGTCCCTCCAGTTCTTTTTCATGGCGATGCTGTGCACTTCGCCGTTCACGTCATACACACACACACATATATATATGTATTTAAGATTGACAGAGAAGCACAGAGACTTCTGCAAGACGCACACGCAAAGCTGTGCGCTGCCTTTTCCTCCTTTCTCTCTCTATCCGCCGTGTTGGTTTGCCGATCTCGTAAAACAAAGAAGAAAAGAAAGAAAAAAAATAGGAACCCCCGTAGAAGGCACTTCGTACTGTTCCGCGCCTGTTCGTGTGCTGAAAGCGGTAGCCGAAGTTAATAGCTGTTAAAGTACTTATAGAGATTCATGAAGATGAATGATTAAAAAGAAACTTGAGGCATCAAACATGATCACACCTGCGTTCTTGTGGCGGGGACGGGGGTAGGCGGGGGGGGGGGGAGGGCGATGGTGAGGCGAGATGAAGTACAGCGATGCTGCATCGATTGGACTCGGATGAACCGAAAGGAGTAGAGTTACTGCTCTCTCTCTCTCCAACCTTTCTGTTTCCTCCTCCCTCCTCCTCCCTCAACCACAACGGCCCCCCAAAAAATTACAAGCGACGGTGACAACTCAGCAGCAATAAAACAATGGAAAAAAGAATTGGAAAAAACACGTACGTTGTTCCGCGTCGTCGCAGAAGAAGAAAAAGAAGGCTGCGTCGAACACATCTTCTCCTTTTCCATGGGATTGTTGCGTGTGTTGATGATCTGGAGACGCTCCCTTCCCTGACGCTTTCTTTGAAGGCGCTCGGACGCCAGCCGCGAAGTAAAACCGTCAGCCGCCGCCACTTCCCTCCCTCCACCTGCTTTTTCTTTTTCTTCAGCTCCCGACCGTGAAATGCAGTGGTGGGGCACAGCGCAGAAGGGAAAGGGGGGGGGGGGATGGAGGAAGATAGTCGGAGGCCGATTTACGCACCAGAGGCGACGCGCAGAACAACGGCGTGTGCCTCGAAAAAAAGAAAGCAGGGAAAGCGGCAACACGGAAACCCCCCAAAAATATCGATAACAGCGGAGGGGGAGAAACAACACAAAGCAAAGAGCGGGCTCGCGCGCGTCTCAGGCGCACATCGGTGGAGGTCGATGCGAACTCGGCAGAGGGGAATCAAGGAAAAGAAAGAAAAAAGGAAACTCACAGCAAGGCGAAAAGACACTCGTGGTGCATCGCACGGCAGGACGAGAAGCAGCAGAAGAGGCTGCGCAACGTCTGTGGTGTTTGTGCGGGTGTATGCGTGTCTTCCGCCGAGTCTTCCTTTGCTTTTTATTGTAAATTTCTTAGTTCTCCGTTCCCACCGCGTGAGAAAGAGAAATCATTTAACAACAAACAAGCAACAAACCAAAATGAGAGGCTATGCGTAAGTATAGAAGCCTACGCTTATTTTCTCTTTTTTTTTTACTTACTTAGTTGCTTCTTCCGCCGCCTCGCACACCGCGCAGGTCGCCTGCCCGACTATTTTCCTCCTTTCTCGTCCTTCCTGGGGCTTTTTTTTGGTATTCCTTCTAGTTGGTTTCGTTGTTGCGGTAACTCCCTCCTCCCGCCCCCCTCCATCCACACACACGCACGTGAGGGGCCGCGAAGACGACGACACGCAACAGCGTGCGATGGCAACGGAAGTCGCCTACGTCGTCCGACCTCGCACAGTACACGTTACAGGGTTTAGAAACAAAAGGAAGAAACCCCCGACGGGTAACAGGGAAAAGCTGGTGCAACACAAGACCTGCACGGAGAGAAACAGAATGGACGAAGGAGGCGACAACAGGCGGCGGTGCACGCACCGTCGGTGGGTCCGTCAATGCGGAAGAAATAATTTAGAAACAAAAACCTGCGTGAATTAGGAAGATAGCACAGCACAAAATGAGCCGGCAGATTCAGCCCTCCTCTCGCGGGCCGTCCTTCTACTTCTCCCCCTCACTAAGGAAACGACACGGCTCTCTTGACGCCCGCCTTCCCTTCACTTGCTCATTCGCCTACGCCCCAAACAACTCCCGCGTCTCCGTGTTTCACGCTGCTACATGGTGACGGAGGAGACCCACTCGCGGCGACGCGTGGAGAAGCCGTTGAACGGGCACCCGGCCGCCGTGGTGTAGCTGCCCATGTCCGGCGCCAGCAGCCAGTCGCCCAGCTTCATCTCCGGGAACGGCTGCTTTTTCAGAATGCAGTCCATCGAGTCGCAAGTTGGGCCAAAAATGGTCGTAAGGCGCAGCGGGCGACGCGGGAGGTTGTGGCGGCGGTCCCAGGCAGAGGTAAAGAGGGAGTCGTTCGCCGGCACACCGTCCACGGTGACCTCGCCGATCGCGTCGTCGTCGGCGCTGGCGTTGCCGGCTGCAGCGTCCTCGCTGCGCTCCTCCGCATCCGCCCCATCGCCATCGTTCAACAGCAGCAGCGTCGGGTGTGCGTGGTCAAACACGATACAGTTAAAGCTGTGGTAGAGGCCGTCGTTGACGTAGTACTGGTACTCCTCCGGTTCGTCCATGTTCACCACGTTCTGGAAGGCCTTGCAGCTCTCCTTCTCGGCGTCCGACAGGCGGACCTTGCGGGCAGCGAAGACGTTCATGGCGAGGGCGTGCGTCGCCGCCGTGAAGTAGCGGCCGGGCTCGCTGATGATCGTCACGTCACCGCCGCCGAACAGCTCCTCCAGCACCGGCCGCATCGCACGCGCGATGGTCTCGAAAGACGTCTCACCGCCGCCGGGCTGCGGCTCCGTGCCCGGGTAGCCCCCGCCGATGTCCAGCAGGGTGCAGTTGAAGCCGTAGCCGGCGGCCATCTGGAACACGCGGTGGGCGTCCCGCACCGCGGAGACGTAGGCGGACTGGTCGCCGTTGCCGCTGCCGACGTGGAAGCTGACGCCGTAGACCTCGACGTTGAACTGGCGGGCCGCCTGCAGGAGGCCCTCCACCTCGTCCAGGCCCGCGCCGAACTTCGACGAGAAGGCGCACTTCGCGGCGGCGTCGTTCGTCTTGATTCGGATCACCGCACGGGCCGACGGCATCACGCGGCCGATCTTCTCCATCTCCGCAATGTTGTCCACCGTGACGTACGTCACTCCACAGGCGTGGGCCTCGCGCAGATCACCGAGCTGCTTACACGGGTTCGCAAAGATGATGTCGTCCGCGGAGGCCACGAGGTGGTTGTCCAGCACGACGTGGATCTCGTCCTTCGAGGCGCAGTCGAAGCCCGCACCCAAGACGCCGAGGACTTCCATGATGGCCACATTTGGATTACACTTCACGGCGAAGTGCGGCCGCACCATCGGCAGCTCGTGACGCCAGCGGGCCATCTGCTCCACCACACGACCCAGGTCGATCACGTAGAACGGATCCTCCGGCTCGTAGGCGGGCCTCGTCGCTGCGGCTGCCGCGGTGGCCGCCGCCGTGATGCCCCGCCGGATGTACACACTTGCGAGGCGGCGCCAGTACTGCTCACGCGTCTCGACGCCGTCGCGGGAGACGACGGCGTGCGGGGGACGGCGCTGGCGGTGCGCGGCCGCGGCCGGGGTGGCCGGGGAGGCCGGCAGCTGCAGCTCCACGCCGTACTTCTCCAACACCGCACGAACGGCCTCGCGGCGCTGTGCGGCGGTGCGCTCGCCGTAGATGGGGTAGGCGGAGAAGTTCATCCCGTTGACGGCATCGCTGCCCTCCAAGAAGAAGAGATCGACGAGGTCCTGGCTGGCGGCGACGGGGCCGCGGCAGCTGGCGGTGGGGTCCGTAGGGGAAATGGGTGAGCCCGCGACAGAGACGGCCCCCGTGTAGTTGCTGCTGTTTTTGTTGCAGTCCGTAGGGGAGACAGCAGACGGCGGCGGCACGACCACATCGCTCCCCTCGCGATCGCGCAGGTGGCTGACCTCGTGCTGGCGGCGCTGCTGGGCAACGCGGTCGGCCGACTGCGGACACATGTGGTACTTCTCCAGCAACGCTGTCTTGCGAGCCAACAGGCGCTGCTGTGCGGCATCATCGAAGGCACTCGGCGGGACCGGTGCCGCGGGTGTGGCAGCGGTCGGCGTCATCAGAGCCGTCGCGGACACCGTTGTGGTGACCGTCACGCCGTCCTGCGTAACGGTAACATCGCTGTTGGTGTGCGCCGGATGGATCTGGGCGATGGTGGACAGGGGCACCAGCTCCGTGTAGTTCACGTTGTTGTAGTGATTGGCGTTGCTCAGAGCGACGTCATGGTTACTCATCGAGACGGAAGTGGGGAGAAGTAAAAAGATCGAGCTACAACAACAAAAGAATCGGTGAAGAGAGAGCGGCAGCAATGCACGTGAAAGATATGAAAAGAGGATGAAAGCAGTGCTCACGCGGGAGGCGTAGAAGTTTCGGTGACAGCGCGAAGGTTGAGAATCTCGAGTGAAAGCAGGCAGTACAGAGAGCGACAAAACAAGAAGGGGCAATGAGGATATGCTAAAACAAGGCGCGAAGGCGGATGTATATCTGAAAATAGGAGGGACACACACGCGGAGCGAAATGCCACTCAAGTGAAAAGAAAGAGCGAGTTAGAGAGGAAGTGTTAGGGAAGCTTGAAAGAGGAGGAGCGCTGGTGGAGCGTGGGAGAAAACGAACAAGACGAGGGTGAAGGGGAAGTTTGTCAGAAGGTGTCATTGTGTGTATGAGAATGCATATATATATGTATGTATGTATGTGTATATCAGAGAGGGAGAGAGGTAGAGGGGGTGGGGAGGGGAGGCGCAGGAGTGAGGTGGTGACAGTCAAAGAGACGGCGTTGCAGTCGAGGTGCTTCCCTCTCGAGTGGTGGGCGCGGTGAAAACTGCGGTCCCGCCACTTTTGTGTCTCGGAGGGAATGAGATCGGGCCACGACAGCTTTCCGCACGTGGTGCCCCTCATCACCTCCGCGTTTTCGTTGCTTGTGGTATTTGAAGCGGCTGCGATGCGGTCAACGACAAAAAGCCCGCAGTGGCGCAGCAGGCGTGAAGCTCCGCCCTCAAGGAGAGCGCCATCGTTCACGGCGAGCAGCAAAACAATAGTAAAACGAAGCCAGGTCGACCAGCGCAGACATCCTCGTCCGCTGTCCACTCGGCATGACTGCGTGCCTCTCCGGTGCGTTCCCGCTTTTGCGGTTTGCTAGTCCTTCGCATTTGGCGCTGCGTGGCGTGGCGGCAGCGGCACCGCCTCGTTCAGCAGCCGGAACACGTGCCGATAGTTTTGCAGCATGACCCGCTTCGACACACGCCGCCGCGCCACGTCGATGCCGACCTGCGCCGCACTCCTCCCCGCCGCCCCCGCCCCGCCAAACGAAGGGAGCGGCTGGCCGTAGAGATAGGCCACGACGTCCGACGGCCGCGCCGCGTAGGACAGCAGCACGAGCTCGTCGTCGAAGCCCAACTCCAACAGCGTCGCAGTGATGTGCAACGCGTCCTGCACGTCGCCGTCCACCGCATCCACCTCGCCTTTCCGCGCGGAGTCAACAGACTTGCGCTGCTGCTGCTGCTGCTGCTGCTGCTGCTGTGAAGGTGCTCTTCGTGACGACATGCCACCATAGGGATGTAGGTGACGCAGATACTCCGCCGCATCCGGTGAGTGGCGGTAGACGAAGTGGCGGCAGCACGGCTCTCCACAACTGCACAGCAGCCAGCCCTGCGCCCCCGTGCCATGTCCTAGCTCGCCCGCGTAGAGCGGTGCCATGCGTTTACTGTAGTCCAACGTGAGCTCTTCCCCCGCAGCCACATCACGCGTGAGAAAGAAGCTGTTGGCGTCGGCAAAGTGTGGCCACCGCGTCAGCCGCTCGTCGAGCGACACCACATCGTTGCCTTCCCACGCAACGTGCGATGCCCCCGACGAAGCACGACGCTGCGTTGGTGGGGACTGACGACAGTTTCGCCGTTTCTCTTGTCGCTCCGCGGCGAGGAGGGCGGCGGGCCAGAAGACGCGCGACAGGCCGCTGCACACGTTTGCGCGGCAGCTGTGGTTCAGCAGGTGGTGCGGCTGCGCCTGTGTTACGAGCTCCATCACGCTGCCGGTGGGGTGGGTGTAGTGCCAGGTGTCCGGCAGCTTCTCCGATGTGTCCGACAGCAGCGTGAGGAAGTGGGCGACGAGCAGGAGGGAGCGCTGCGGCTCGGCGATGACGCGGGTGCCGCGTGGGAGGGCCTTGCTGGTGAAGAGCCCGCGACTGTGAAGGCGACTCTGACCCACGTAGAGGCAGTCCAGCGCGTGTGCATTCAACAGTCTCGGCGGGGAGCTCGTTGCGGAGGAGGAGGAGCGAAATACAGCGGAACGCGCCTGGCGTGGTGGGGATGCCGCTGATTCGTTTGGAGAGCGCAGATCCGCATCCGGTGCGACGTCCGTGATGGGCGGGCTTGTGGACGTGCGAGTAAAGAGCACGACGGAGCCCTTCACGTACGCCGCGTACGCCGAGGCTTCCAAGAACCGCGCGACCAGCACGCCGACGTACGGGGTGCGCAGCAGCGTCAACACGATGATTTGCCATTGCTGCCGCATACGTGTGCAGACGCGACGAAGCACACCGCCGCGATGTTGCTGCACCGCGGCAGCCGCGCGCGAAGCGTAAGGGGACGCCGGAGGAGAAGAAGGGCCGAGGGCTGATTTGGCGTCCCCCACTTCGTCTGCCTTGCTGCCGATACCCGCATTCCTCGTCGCGTCGGCGGCGTAGACTCGATCTGCGTCGGCGTAGCTGCAGCGCTTCGACCGGCGTCGAGGCTGCTGCTGCGGCTGCTGCGGCTGCGGTAGGAGTGACGTCGATGCCGATGGGTGTGCGGAGGTGGTGTAGAAGCGGCACGGTGCGGTGAAGGGCACCGCGGACGTGTTGGCGCGCGGCGAGACGGCGGCAGATGATCGGCGCATTCGAGGTGGCGGCGCCGTCTGGGCGGGTCGGGTGGCCGCCACCGGTGCGGGGAAGCATGAGAGGCGAGCCGCAGGCGGGGCTCCGCCTCTCCCCAAAGTCCGCCTAGCTGTCTTCATGACACCAAAGCACTTCCCATGCGTTGCGGCGTACGATATATCTATATCTATATCTATATCTATATATATATATCTATGTAGTTGAACAGGGGTGTCGATGGAGTTCCACTATGCTGCCCGCAGCGCACATCCGACTGCACAACGAACAGTGTGGAGAAGAAGGTGGAGGAGCATATACATGAAGGAACATGCTGGCCGCAACTAGCGGTGCCTAGATGGCTGTCAACAACACTGGCGCTTCGACGGACTCGTGAGATCATCGATCACCACACGATGACGTGCGCTTGACGCCCTTCCATGCGCAACGCCCAACACATCTTCACCATCTTCTCTCATTACTACTGCTATTGCGGTTATTAGTGTTAACTATTGCAGCTTAAATGTGTCTTTTCCCCTTCGCTGGGATCAAAAACCTTTACTTAATTCTGTGAAGAAGACTGCGGCGTGCACCGGGAGGGTGGGGGGGGGGGGGGTAGGGACACAGGAGTCGCCATGGAGAGACGTAGGTCGTCAATCCACCACCCTCCCCCCTCCCCCCAGCAAACGACACGTAGAGGTCGGAAAGCGAAGTCGACCATAGAGAGCGAGAGACACAGACACACACACACACACACACACAGACGCGTACGCACGAAACAATCGTGCCCTTCTTCCACTACCTCCGTCTTCTTTCGCTACTCACTAAAACATCATCCGATCATCCCACTTGTCACCGCCAACGCGCCGTCTCGACCGCCATGGATGCCCCGCCGCGCCACGCGTCGGTTGCGCAGTACTGCTGCCATTCACGCTTCGGCCGTCGGTCGTTGTGGGCGTCGTGTCTTCCTTCGCTCGCCGCCGCCGCCGCTCCGCGTGCCGCGCCTCGTAAAATGAGCGAAGGCGGTCGGCGAAGTCCACCGGTGGCAGCAGCGACGGCAGGGCAGGCGGCACCGTAAACATCAGCTCGATGGTGGCCCCCTCCGCAGCGAGGGCACGTTGACTGAGCCGCTTCGACCAGGCCGAGGACGCATCGGATGAGAGGGAGCTGCCATCCTCCCTTACGGCCACACGCGTCGTCCGTGCCGCACTCCGGCGGCCTTCTGTACTGGAACAACTTCCACCGTGTATTTGGTCACCGCCGCTATCGCCGCTACGATCGCCCGTGACGTGGACAGCGGCCGGTGCCACGTCGGTGCGGAGGAGAGCGCTCAGCGCGTGGGGCGGCGTGAGGAAGAGGCAGCCGACGTCGCGCAGGAGAGATTGAATGCCCTGCCCGCTTCGCGCGTGCGTCATGAAGTGCGCCAGCAAGCGGGCAGCGGTAGCAGACCTGGTGGTGGTGATGGTGGTCGCTGAGGACGCCGAAGCGGCAACAAACGGTGAGAGTTGCAGCTTACACAGGACGCGCTCGACGTAGTCGGCGAGTGTCACCATGTTGCGTTGCGCGTGGAGATACTCGTGCAGGGTGAGGAGAATGGTGGCCTCCACCGTCGGCCAGTGCTTCTGCAGGTCGTCCACGGTGCTGGTGCCAATGGCTGATGGGGGCGTGCCTGCTGGGGGCGCCACCGAGCTCGCAGCGACGGCCGACGGCGCACACGCCTGACACACACCCGTCGGCACACACCAATGAAGACCATCGTGTGTGCGCAGCTGCTGTTGTCGCGGTGGCGGCTCTCGACCACCCACCGGGACGAGCACCCCGGGCCATCCCCCGCCTCTGCCGATGTGTTCCAGAACCCCAGCGTATTTGCGCATCGGCAGCGGCTCTGGAAGCTTCCACACGCCCAGGCCGTACAGCATCACCCCGTGCAGATCGCTGTGGGTGGCGTTGAAGAGAAGGGCTACCATCGCTTGCGGCGAGGCCGCGGCGAGGTAGCCGGCGATGACAAACAGCAGCGACATGGGGGGCGGGGACGGTGCCGACGGGGGGCCGCATCGGCTCGACACGTCCAGCACCCAAACGTGGTGCACAGAGAGGGTGGAGGCGGCAACCGTAGCAGGGGAGGGCAGCGCCGCATCCTCATCGACGGGCGCACTTCCCGACGTGCGGCTTCCACCGTTGGCACGCAGTGCAGATGCCGTCTGCGCAGTGCCGAAGGAGGAAGAGGAGGGGTGCCTGCGCTGGTGGGCGGGGGGGATAATATCCAGAGTGGTTTGCATCGCCATAAGGCTGCCGGCGACCGCCAGCGGAGTGGCGCGGTCCGCCTCCTCGTTCCCCACCTCCGCAAAACCAGAACCGGCACCAGCATTGGCAGCAGCAGCAGCGAAGGGGGAAGGTGCAACGGCGGATATCGAAGATGATGGCGCCGTGGTGCGTCGTGGCGTCCACTGCAGGCAGTTCAAAAAAGAAAGCGGGTGAATAACGCAGGGATGTATTTGCTGCGCAAGCAGACGAGGTGGGGCCCGACTCGACGCGGCAGAGCTGGCTCTGTGGCTGCTGTCGAGGGATAGGAGAGACAGGAGCGGCATGGCGGCATCGGCCAGGGCCGAAAGCGAGGAGGACGGTGCGGTGGTCTCCGCGTTGATCGTGTCGTTTCCCTGCCATGCCTGTGCGGACGCGTAGCCGTAGAGCTGCTCCAGCTGAAGGCGCGTCAGCCCCAGTGCCACTGCCTGATAAAGATGTTCCAAGTGCGACCCTGAACGGCAGTGCTGTTCAAAGCTGCGCCGGCTTCCGCAGAGGCGCTGGCAGAGAACGCAGTACTGCAGGGAGGTACGGGACGCACGCTGATGGGAGGGGAAGCTCCTAGCAGCTGCATCTGCACCCTCCTTGCTGCGCCGCGTTCTGGGCGATGCTGTCGGGGGTGCGAGGGTGATGGCGGTGGCCAACGGCACCTTCCACATAACACTCCGCGCTGTGTAAACGGGAGGCACGACGCTCAGCGTGAGGACTGACGGAGGCGGCGCCGACACACAAGGCACAGAGTCGGCGAGTGAACTCGGGAGGTCGGTGTGACCCCCGTCTCCCCGGTCGCTCTCGCTGCTACGGTGGGCAGCGTCGATGGAGGGCGATGGAGGCGGGACGGGCGAGGGAAATAAATCGGCCAGCCCGAGGGCGGCGCAGTCGTCTCGCTTCAACGATCGGCTACAGGTGCCAGCGGTGTCGGTCCACGACACCGACGCGCCAGCTGAGGCCTCGTTGGAAAAGCGCGGACCACGCGGGACGAGTGCGGCTGCAGAATGGCGCAGGTCAGCTGGGGCAGCGTGCGTTGTGTGCTTCGCCTCTGCTTCTGTTTCGGGTGTCGTTGATGCAGATGAAGTGTTTGCGGCAGCAAGCGCGGCCGTATTGTCTGACGAAGAGGTGAGCGTCGGGGAAACTCGCGCTGGTGCTGCGACGCGCAGCGGTAGCCGCTGGAGTCCACCCACGCCGCCACCGCCTCCGCCGCCGCTGCCGGATACCGCCGCGATGAGTAAACTCGCGCCGAAGGGTGCGAGCTGCACGTAGGGGTTGCCGGCGGGGACCCTTTCTGTTGGACTCGGTGAGGGATGGCTGCTCGCATGCCGCAAGGGGATTGCGCCGCCTTCGTGATCTGCGTTCTGTTCTTGTTGGAGTTCTTGTTGACGTGCCAATGAGGTCTTTACTCGCATGGATGACAGTGGAATCGGCCGGAGCAGGTCGGCTGCACTCAGGTCTTCAGTAGGAGTGGCACCGCTGCCCGCTGCTGTTGCTGCTGCAGCTGGTGCCTCTTCTGCTCCCACTGTCGACACCGAAGTGCCTTCATCAGCGGCGCAGGTGCTGCTGTAGTCAGGCCTTTGCGCAGTGCCTGAAGGCCATACGTGCCGGCCTGCCGCGTCGCTAAAGTTGGCGTCGACGGCGTCTGCCTCTGCCTCGTCCCCCTCCACCGCTTTATCCACTACAGACGTACTCGTCGTGCCGGTCGACCGCAGCTGCAGCCCGTCAAACCCACTCGATGCGAAGCGCGCCGCCACTGCGAGGCGATTGCTTTGAAAGACCTCCACCTGCTGCAGACCCGCGCCGGCCAAGTAGGACTCGAGAGCGGCACGGATGTCGTGCGGGGTGACTCCTGCGGCTGCCAGGTCTTCATAAGACATCGATGACGTGTGCGACAGCGGCCCTGCACGCGCCGTCTTGCCTGCTCCACCACGGCGGCGTCCGCCGTCGTCAGCGGGTGCGTCTGCACCTGACAACGCCAGCTGCGGTGACGCCTGCACGTCGATGTGAAACGTACAGACGTGATCAGGGTCCTGCTGCAGTGCCTGTAAGTTCCGCACGAGCCGCCGATGGTGGAAGCGATGTCCGCCGTCCTCGCCACGCAGCGTGCGGTGGCCAAAGGCGGCGACGAAGGCGGCGCAGAGGCGATCCTCCGTACGACCCAGTAGGAAGGCAACGGACGGCATGACAGGCGGTGGCGGCGGGGGCCGATAAACGGGGCTGCGTGCGCGGTTGAGGCGTGTCTGAATAGGCGGTGGAGCGACGGCGAGAGAGGCGGCCGATGCCCCGGTAGTCGTCGGTGTTTTTCCAATAAGGCGCACCTCACTCGTGACAAGTGAAGGGTAAGGTTGCGCTACTGATAATGACGATGAACCACCGTTGTCTGGCTGCTGCGGTGGAGGTCCCCAGTAGGCGAAGGAGGGGTGCCGGCGCACCGCCTGCTGCTGTTCCCGCTGCTGCTCGGCGCCTTCGCCTTCGCCTTCTACGTCCTTGTCCTCTGCTACCGTTTCGTCACCGCCCGTTTTCCGCCTATCACTTATCGTCATTTTCGTGTGCCGCTGTTGCCGCAGCCGTCGCGTGTGCGGGGGGTAACGGGGCTGTTGCTGCGGCGTCGCGTTACGCACGTACGGCCGGCTGCACAGACGGATGTAGCGGTCTTCGCTGTCGTACCACTGCGGCAACCCGGCCCGGTAGCGGTGGACGGACTGACGGAGCTGCACGCGACTGTGCGCGGCGCGTCGCAGGCGGCGCAGCGAGCGCAGCAGCTGCTCCTGCAGGCCGTCAGACCAGTCCTCCACAAACGGCAGCGTTGTAGATGACGTAGAGGCGCACACATACGAGCCGAAGTCCTTCTCCTCGCCCTCGCCCTCCGCACCGACCGCGTCGTCAGCGAGGCCGTTTTCGTTGAGCGCCGTGCCGTGCCGTCGCTGCAGCGGCAGCAGCAAAGAAATGAGCCGGCTGCAGCACTGCCCCACCATGCAGTCCACCTGTCGCAGCGCGGATCGGTTGAGGCTGAAGTGGCTCAGCATCGGGCCCGCGTCGGTGACGGAGGACAGCGCGTACCACCGCCGCAGGACGGCGCGCAGCAGCAGCGGCTCACTCAGGTGCCCGACACGACCCGCGCCGTCCAATCCAGCTTTCGCATCTTTGCTGTTGTGCCGATCCCGGGCATCCATCGTGAGGCTGGGACAGCTGAAGCCGGCAAGATCGCGCTGGACCCACAAGCGCTTATAAAAGCTCTCCAGCGGCGACAACGCCGGCTTCGCGTCGGCCGGCGTGTGCGACCAGGTAAAATCAGAATTCGTCAGCTTCCGCGCCGCGATGCGCACCAAGCTGTGTGCGGTGACGCGCGGCACGGCGAAGAGGGAAGGGACGGCCATGGCGCACGCCATTAACACGGCGTCCTCCACGCAGAGGAACTGAAAGGCGTGGTAGACGAGGGAGGCGTGCTCGTAGGGCAGGGGGAGGCTGGCGACGAGGAGACCTTTCGTGGTGAAGCTGCTCTGATTGAGCAGATAGGCCAGAGAAGAACCGCCTTTCCGCTGCTCTGCTGTTCCGTTGTCATCACCTGTGCAATGGCTCTCCTCCTCCTTTCCTTCTTTGTCGGTCTTCTGCGTGGAGGTCACCTCCGGCAGAACGAGCAGTTCCATATCCACGAGTTGCTGCAAGGCCACGCGCACCTCTGCAGCAGTCGGTGGCGACGGCAGCGCCGCCAACGCAGCCGCCACGTTTGGAAAGAAGTACTTCACGTGCAGCAGCACCGTCACCACGCCGTCCTCGAGCGGCTCCAAGGCCAGGGTGGCGCTTTGTGCGTGATCCCCGGCCTGTGTATGCCCTGGAGCAGTGAGTTCACCACCCACCTTCATCGTCCGCTCCGCCGGTGGCAGCACGTAATGACGGGGGGCCATGTGTATCACAACTCCATCCGCGGTGCGCCCCACCCGCCCACACCGCTGGCGTAGCCCACTAGGTGACACAAACGCCGTCTGCAGCCGTGTCGTGCCCGTTGTCTCGTCCGCCAACGCGCGCCGTTCCAAGCACGTGTCGATCACCACCCGCGTATTCGCGATCGTCAGCGAGCTCTCCGCGACGTTGGTGGCGAGCAGCAGCCGCAGCGGCGCCCCGGTCTGCTCGGTCGCAGTCAGCTGCTCCTGCGGGTTGCCCACAGCGGAGGAGTGCAGCAGACCGACAGAGAAGACCTCGCTGCCGCTGCGTAGAATATCCACCGGTGTCTTCGACGTGCTGTGCGCATTACCGGAGTCGAACTGCTGCTGCTGCTGCTGCACCTTCTCGCAGAGCCGCTCGAGGGACTGCAGGAGCTGATGCATCTCTGAGATGCCCGCCACGAAGAGTAGAACAGTCACCGGCGCCGTCGCGCGTGCCTCCGCCCCCCTCCTTGCTAATTCAGATACAGAAGAAGAAGTAGACGAAGGGTCGTGGGTGACGGACCCAGCTGGAGCATCCGCCGTGGAGGTGGAGAAGACGGACCGAGACGACGATGACGACGACGACGGCACCCACCGTTGACGTGCGGCCTGCATCACTTCCAGCACAAACGACGCTAAAAGGCGGGACTGGCCGACGAAGAGGTTGTAGGACGAAGGGCGGGTGCTGAAGGTTTGCGCGAGGTGCTGCCGCAGGGCTCTGCCTTCGTCGGTCAGACAGAGCGGCAGCGGACGGGCGGACGGCTGTGAAAAGCGAACCGCGGCGACACGCGGTCGTCGGCTCTGCGCACCGCCGCCTCCGTGGTGTGCGCTCTCGTCGTGGCCGCTGCGGCTGCTTTGCGGCCCGCTCGTCACCGCCGCACGCCGCGCCGCCGCGTCAAACAAGACGTGGGACTGCTCGAAGCAGCCGCGCTCCGGCTCGAGGTCATCCACGAAGAAGCGTTCCACTCGGTACGGTGCCGTCGCCACGACGATGCCCTGCGGCAGGCGGTCCTCGTCGTCGTCCACCGCCGCATCACCTTTTCCACATTTGTCCACAGCAGAAACCCCATCGCCTACGTTGCAGACTTCGCCCTCCGCGGCCTCGAGAAGCTGCAGCACCGCTGCGCGAGTTTGTGTGTCGCGCTGTAGCTGCGCTTGCCAGTCCTCCGTCGAGGGTGCGTCTCCTTGGTGCCGGCTGCTGCGTGCACGGTTCATCGCTGCCACAGCAGCAGCCGGTGGTGTCTGTTGGGTGTGCCGCCTCCTCCTCCACCACTGTTGTACGTGCTGCCGTTGTGCCGGTGACAACAGTAGAATTGGCAGGTAGGCGTCACTTCCCGCCTCGTGCCCTCCCTTCCCGCCTACCGTCGCGCGACGCTGCTCTCCATCGTCTTCCTCCGCTTCCGCTGACGGAGAGCGGGAGAGGTAGTGATCCATCGCCGCCAGACGCATGGTGGCGGACATCACGTAGTACTGACGCAGGGCGTGTCGCGTGATGATGAGGCGCCTGGATAGCTTCACCCACGCCAGCAGCGCATCCGTCTCAATATCGCGGCAGTGCGCCTCGTCCACCATCAGCGTTGTGGGTGACAGAGCTGCAACTGCTGCTGCTGAAGAAGCAGAAAATGACGGAGGTGATGTGCGAGAGGAAAGCTGAAGGGCATTTAATAGGTAGCCTGGTGTGGCGTAGATGACCTCGCTCTCCGCACAGAAGCGTGGCTCACCCCCCACGGCGTACCCCACGCGCTTCCCGATCAGCAGACGAAGTGTGCCATCTTCCTTGTCTGCCCCTTCCCACTTAGGGTTGTTTGCATGTGCTGCCTCGTGGAGCTGTGCGGGTCGGGCCGCTCCAGCGAGTAGGGCGCTGACGTACCTGGCCAGCTCGGCGCACGCCACACGCGTTGGTTGACTCACCACAACGCACAACCGACTGCACGCGGTAAACTCGCTTACGAAGGCTGCCTGGGAGGACAGCGCGAAGGGCCGCAACGCAGAAGACGTGTCCGACACCGTCTTCCGAGTTGCTGAGTCTTCTTCTGCCGTGTGTTGGGCTTCGCTGCCGTTGTCCCGCACGAGTGCGTCGTAGTGGTCTAACGTGTATTGTAGTCGCTGCTCCAGCTGTGCCCAGTGCGCGTCCATGGCGAAGAGAGGTAGCAGCACGCTCTTCCCGGTTCCGGTGGGCGCCGCACATAGAAACAGCGGCGGCGCGGCGGAGCTGACAGAGTTGACGGTAGCGCGGGGGGCGGCGCTGCCGTACGCACCGATCTGCGCACACCAGTCGTCGCGGGAGGCGTAGAGCGGCATCAACGACACCTCTGGATGCAGGTGCGTCACGGTGGCCCACGGAACGCGCTTCTCCTGCTGGATGGTGAGGAGTAACTTCACGAGCAGCGCACGCGAGGGCGGTGGTGACCGGTCAGACGCGATATGCGGGTGCGCGTTGCTGGCCGCTTGACCAGAGGGAGTCGAGGAGATGGGAGGGGCGGAGACGGCGGAAGGCGACGGAGAAAAGGGCATCTGCTGACGTGACGGCGATGCCGCCGGAGGAGGAGGGGGTGCGGCGAACAGACGTGCCAGCGGCGACGCCGCGCTTTCTGGGTTTTGCCGACTCGCCGCCCCTTTCCTTCCTGACGAGGCGTCATGATGGAACAACGAGGCGGCTCCGTCCGGTCGGGTGCGTCGCACCGCGCCGCCGCCACGACGGGCGATGCTCCGCAGCAACTCGGCGGTGCGATCATTTTTGGTCGTCGCATCGGATGCTGCTGCGGTGGTTGCCCCGCCCGAGGAGAGGATCGACGGCGCTGGAGGCTCGTCCGCTGGGGGGCCTTCGTGCCGATTGCGAAGGAGCAGCGTGCTCGACAAGACGGCGTTGGGGTTTCTTGGGCCAACGAGCAGCGCGTGCGACCGGGCGCGTGCGGCGTGGAGAGGCGAAGGCGCCAGCCGTCGCGACGGGCCGCGCCGCCACCGCATCCACATAAATTTGCAAGTTTGATGAAGCTAAAAGGGTAGATTGTGGCAACGGATAGTGGATGCTAACAGCATTGCCCACAAGCTAGTCGAGGGACAGAGTGGGGCGGTGGAAAGAGCGGGCGCGGTAGATTCACAGGACTATCATAGAGTGCTATTACCATCAGAGAGAGAGAGAGTGTGTGTGTTCATAGGTGCTGTTCATTTTTTCTTTCTGGTTTTCACTGTCTACACGCTTACGGCTGAGAACCGCTGTGGAGTGAAGCGCAAGAAGACCGACTTCTTCGTTGGCATCGTTTGGTGGTGGTGGGGTATTGCATCGCCAGCGGTGAGTCTCCCATCTCCCCTCTCTTCTGCCAACGTACACACACACACACACACACACAGACATGCACGCAAGGCAGCTCCACTACCAAGTGCAGGAAAGCAGCGCGTTACAGGGCAGGAATTCTTTTCCCCCTTTTTTTATCTGGAGAGAGAAGCACGAGGAACAACAACGAGAGGAGGAGCGCCGAATGCCTCCCAATAAGATGCACTAGTCCACAAATTGAGTAAAATAGAAAAAAGACGACCTCCGCGCATTTGGCACACACCCGGTGCCACTCCAATCAGGAGACGACGGTTCTCGTGACCACGACAACGATGAAACACGAGCCGCAGCGGGCAACAGAGAACGACAAAGTAGCCGCTTAACAGACTGACACCAAGAGAGACCTTCAAAAAACACCTGATCCTTTACATGAATCAAGAGAGAGGGAGGGGGAAGGGGAGTCATCTATTGCGTTTCCGTGCTTGCAGTGGCATATATATATGTATAAGTAAATAGTTTTCCTGTTTCTTGGCGATCTACTCAACGACACATCCTCTTTGCCTGCGCTGACGGAGAAAGGCAGTTGTACTACAGAAAGCGAGAGGGAGAGAGACAGCTTGTTTTTTTTTTCCCAAGTAAATATAGAGAAGGCAAGAAGGAGAGAGAGAGAAAACACACGGCATACGCAGTTGTACGCGTGGGCATCACATACACGAACATAAACACATGGGTGCAGCGGGGGAGCACTCTACGGTCCTGGCACAAGGAGGAGGGGGGAAAGGGGGCCGCACCGCGAAGCACTTACAGCAAAGAAATATATATATCTATTGATGAACGGCATGACAACGCACATCTTTGGACAGTGCATGCGGGAAATACACACCAGCTGGATAATGAAAAGGCGCGCCAGCGAAACATCAACAAAGCAAAGAAACGAATGGAGGTGCTAAGACAAACAAAAAAAGTACAAATATATATAGTTGCGGCACTTTTGAGACGTGTGCGGATATCTCAGCCGTTCACGTGTGCTATACCATACATCATATCGAGTAGAAAGACCTCTCTCTCACTCACTCTCTCTCTCTATACTTCACAAACACTGTGGTAAATATAAGTGAAAAAAATATATATATATATATTCAGCAGCTTTCGAATTACTGCTACTGCAGGTTCATCGGCAGGGTGCGTTTCATGTTACTATCGACGTTGAAGGGCTGCGTCAGCGAAAACTTCGAGTCGAGGTTGATCGGCTTCGACGCGCTGAGCTGCGGCACCTGCTCGAACTTCTTCTTGGTGAGCATCTCGCGCGTCTTGACCATCGTCTCCGTGTAGGAGAGTTCCTTTGTGTTCAGCAGAATGTAGGTCAGGCACTGCGTGGCCGCTCCACCGGCGCCGGTCGTGCCGTTGCCCAGTGCCGCCGTGTTGCCCACATCCGCGGAGGTCTGCGTGTCCATGCAGCCGGAGATCATCAGAACATCACCGGGGCAGAAGTTGTTCTTGCGAACCTGCTGCATGTGGTAGGTGCGGCTGCTGTTCACGCCGCTACCACCGACGAAGTTATAAGGTAAGTCCATCATGCTGCCGGAGTGGCAGCAGTCGAAGAGGATGGTCAGCCGCACTCCCTGCGGAAGGTTCTCGCCGAGAATCTTGAAGATATCGTTGTCGACGATGCAGCCGGCGGAGGCGTAGTCCGAGGGACAGATGACCTGGTCGTACTCCTCGTACTGATCAGTTGACTTGGTCTGCGAGCCGTGACCGCTGTAATGCATAAAGAGCACATCGCCCGACTTGGCCCCCTTCACGAGCCAGGCCATGTACTTTACGATGTTCGCCCGCGTGGGCTGCGCCGTAGTGTTCGGGAAGTCGCTCTCATCCACCAAAATGGCCATCTCCGCCACCGGGAACTTGATCTTCTGGAAGGTCGCCAGCTCCTGGCGGACATCGTTCACGCACCCGCTCAGCTCGGCCGACGAGCCGTAGTAGTTAATGCCGACCAGCAACGCGCGGACGTCGCCCTGTTCGTAGGCGGGGGCCTCGTAGGGGTGGAAGCTGTCGGTGTTGTCGGCGTCCTCGAAGGCCTGATTGATGTCGACCGGGTCGGGGCGAGAGACTTCGCCGATGTACGACACGACGTACGGGCCCGCCACCTTGATCAGGTTCATGCCGAGCTTCATCCAGTTAACCTGGCCGTTTGGATCGCGGCTGGCCTTGGCTGCCCCGCACAGCTGGTAGATGCAGTTCATGTCGAAGCCCATTCTGCTCGTGTATTTCTTCTTCTTCTTCTCTGTAGGGGGTTTGATGTCAAAAGGAAGAGAGAAGAGGAGAGAGGAGTATCACAAGGCAACACCACATTGACGAGGAGATGTGCTGCTATCGTGAAGAGGGGAATCGGGAGCTGGGGCGGTGAGAAGGGGAGGCGGTGGCGCTTCACGGCTGCACGCACGCAGGGAGACAGATGAGAGGGCGTTTTATGTTAACAACAAACAAAATGTTAGCGGAAAGCCAAAGAGAGCAACGACTCAGCTGGGCGGCGAGAGGGCGAGAGGTGGGTAAAGGAGTATAAAACAACAACAATAAAATAAAAAGGAAAGGAGAAAGATAGAGAAGATGGCAGGGAGTACGACAGAGCTGTCGACGATGCCGCGGTCGAACACAGCGGAGAGGGAGGCGACAAGAGGGAGAAGGTGTGGAAGAAGAAGAAGAGAAATATGCGGTGGGAGAGACAAACGGTGATACGGTGCCGAGCAAGAGGGCCCCGGTCCCCTACTCCTACGAAGCCAAGGGAAAAAGGTTTGCTCTTTCCATTCGAAAACAGAGAAGTGACAACAACAACAGCAAAAAATATGGATACGTGTGCCTCTCGTTGACGCATCTACAAGAGGCGCAGCCTACGCAAAACACAGCTTGGCGCAGAGACCCCGCCAAGGCCTGCGTCTCCACACACACACACACACCACACGTCCTCCTTTCGCTTCCTTCGGCAATGATGTTCTGTCTTCTCACCCACTGACAAGCAAAAAAGACACCCAAAGTACTGCAAGTCATCGTTATCACTACCATTCTTATCACTTCTTTCCTCGACCAGCACTTACCTTACAAGTTAAACACATGCACAGCTTAAAAGTCAAAGGGACAGACAGTCACAGAAACACACGTTCACGCACCGGCAGATATCGGTGCCGCCACCACCAGCCGCACTATCGAGTCGCCAGCATTCTCCGGTCTCCCGCGGTTACCCGGCGGGGTACACGTGGTGGTGGTGGTGGTTCGCTTGCGACTTCTTCCGTGATGTTGCTCTCGGCATTTTTGTTTTTGCCGCCGTATTCGTCTTGCTGGCGTGCAAAAAAACTCCTCCTCTCCAAAAAACAAGGGAAGGAGGAGGCATCACCGAGGACGCGTGCCTGCTTCACATGGGAGGGGGGGGGGGGGTAAATAACCACCCAAAGGCGGCGGACAGCTATCAGACAAACGAACCAATACCTTTGGAGAAGCAGCTAAACAAAACGGGCGGTAGCAGGAGGGAGATGGGAAAGCTGCTCCTGACCCGGAGTTACTCCTGAGTTGTCGTCCTCATCTCCTCCTTCTCTGCACACAGATACATATAATCCCCTTCCGTGGTTCTTCATACGATTGGTCGAGGCGTCAGTTTACTTGGGTCCCTGCAGCTCCGCCATCATGCGGGTCAGCTCCGCCTGTTGTTCCTTCAGCCACGACTCGCCCCCTTTGCTCACGTACTCGTCGTACGACTTGGCGTACTTGGCCACCTCCTTGCTGAGCTTCTTGACCTCCTTCTCACCCACCTCCTCCCCCGCGACTGTCGTGGTGGGCATGCCGGTGCTCGGGTCGAACACCGCGTACTTCCGCTCCGCCCCGCGCTGTTCATCCTGGCGGCGGAAGTACTCGGAAGGCGGGTAGCTGAACAGCGCCCACTTCTCTACGAGCTTCCGCTTCGTCTCGACTTGGTTCGCCAGCTTCTTTTTGCGGTCCCCCTCCTGCTGCTCCCGCCGTTCCTGCAGCTCCTTGCGCAGCAGCGCCGGCTCATCGTTCTTCCACGTGGTCGGGCCGGCTGGGCTGTCCTCCAGCCGCACCCCCGCATCGACGAGCCACTCATCGCGCACCTTGTCACACAGAGGCAGGAACACCGGGACCACCTTCTCTGCCTTCGCGGCCTCACGCACCGCATCGCGGAAGCGGACGAGGGTGTCCACCACCGCGATTACGCGTGCCTCGCCGTCGCCGGTGGACTGCTGCTGCAGACCGACGTCATCGGAGCCTTCCACCACGCCGAAGACGCGGAACATCTTCGTGATGTAGCGGCCTACCTTTCGCAGCAGCGTCGCGCTCGGCCGCTCGCCGGAGAGGAGGTACTGATTCGTGGCCGCCACCAAGCTCATCAGCTGCTGCAGCGCCGTCACGGTGTCGAAGTTGTCTTGCAACGCGGCGTGCACCGCCCCTTCCACCTCCACCCAGCGGTTCAGCAGCTCGCGGTCTTGCGTGTTGGCGCCCTGCGGCAACGCCCACGCGTCCCCGCGCAAAACGATATCGATGCTGCCGAAGAAGGCACGCAGCACCCGCTCCTTCTCCTTCGCCTCGTCGAGCGACTGGTCGGAGAAGTTCATCGGCTTGTTCCACGGGTTGGCGAGGAACAGCAGCCGCATCGTGCGCGGCGTCACGCCAAGGTCGTCGAGGGCTTGGCGGATCGTAATGAAGTTCTTCAGGCTCTTGCTCATCTTCAGACCCTTGATGTGCAGGTGCCCGCAGTGCAGGAAGTAGTTCACCCACTGGCTGTGCAGGTTGCACGCCTCGCTCTGCGCGCACTCGTTGTCGTGGTGGGGAAACTTCAGATCCCAGCCGCCGCTGTGGATGTCCATGTTCGCGCCGAGGATGTCGGAGGCCATGACGGAGCACTCGATGTGCCAGCCGGGGCGTCCCTCGCCCCACGGCGACGGCCAGCGCGGCTCGCCGGGCTTCGAGAACTTCCACAGCGCAAAGTCGTTCGGGCTGCGCTTCTCGCCCTCCACGCCCTTCGACAGCGCCCCCTCTCCCTCGGCCATCTCGTCCTCGGTGGTGTTGCGGTCACCGCCGGGCTTCAGCTTCGGGTAGTCGTGGCCGGCCTTGATGTACGCCTCCGTGTCGAAGAAGACGGAGGACTCCCCCTGGTAGGCAAAGCCGTTGTCGATGATCGTCTGCACAAACTCCACCACCTGCGGCACATACTCCGTCACCCGCGTCACGATGTCCGGCTCGCGAATGCCGAGACGCTGCATGTCGTCGAAGAAGGCCCGTTCGTACTTGCGGGCGTGGTCCTCGAAGATTTGCTGATCGCAGATGCTGTCACCCTTCTGCTCGTCCAGCAGGTCGCCGTTCACGCTGCTGGCGGCGGCGAAGAGGGCCTCGAAGTCGTCCTTGGCGGCCGCGATCTTCTCCCTCGTCTCGGCCAGCTGCGCCGTCTTCAGCTCCGCCTCCATCAGCTTCTCATCACGGTCCGTTTTGGCGCGGCTGTTCGCGTTCTCCGGGATCGGCTCCGCCAGCTTCGCCTTGCGCTTCGCCAGGCTCGCCTCCGCTGCCGCCACCGCCTCGGTTGTGAAGGCCTTCAGCTTCGCCAGGTCGCCGTCGTGCAGCTCGCCTGCCTTGAAGTCGTCCAGCAGTTTATTCACGCGCGCGCGCTTAATGATTTTGTCATCGATGTCCGTAATGTTCATTTGGTAAATGACGGAGTAGCCGAAGTAGTCCTCCATGATGCGGCGGAGGATGTCGAAGGTCAGGTAGGCGCGGGCGTGGCCCATGTGGGAGAGGTCGTACACCGTCGGACCGCAGGTGTACCAGCGCACAAGCCGGCCATCAAGCGGCGCGAAGTCCTCGACTGTCTCCGTCAGCGAGTTCGCCACCTTCAGTCCTTTGCCGTCTACCTGCGTGGGCGGGTACCAGACCGGGTGGCGGTCCCGCTTCACCGGGTGCTCGCCGTTCAGCCCGGCAACGACCTTCGCGGTGCTCGCCATCGTAGCGGCGACGCGGGTGTAAGGGAGGCGCCGTGCACGACTCGCTGCCAGGTATGCGCGGCGCTGCAGTGAAAGAGTGGAGCGGTGAGCTTCGACGAGGGGAGTGGCGGGGGAGAAGGTGGACGAAGGGAGAGCAGGGTGAATGCGCCGGAATGCACGGTGCACCGGTGCAGAAGGACGAAGTCGCAGCAGCTTGAAGCGACGGGGGTTGAAGGAACGGGAGTAGTAAGGAGAGGAGAGAGTGACAAGACGAAAACCTCGACGAGGGATAGAGCGTGTACGTTGATGTACACACCAACACGAATGTAAGGAGTGAAGGCGAGAGGCACAATGTAAGATAAGCAAAAGAAGGCTGGGCGATGCTCTACCGTTTAGCGCGGAAGAATTTGATGATCAACTGCGTGGCGAAGAGAGAGAGAGAGAGAGAGAGAAAGATGCAATAGGCAGCCACAGCAATAACAGCAAGAAGACGCGGAAGACGGCACGGTCGATGAGGCCGAAATCCATCCGTGGTGCGCACGAACGTGAAGAGTTGTAAAACGAAGGAGCGGGGAGAAAAATAGCGGAGCAAACGAGAACCGCCCCCATAAGGAAAAACAGAGCACGCGCTTTCCCGTTCGAGATCAATGTGCTGCTGATCTCACGCATTGGCGCGAGACACCCACGCAGCAACGCCGAAAAGAAGTTGCCGCATGCAGACTTCCCCCGTTGCACCACATAACGCACACACGTCGATGAATAGTGCCATCCCAGCTCCGGTACGTACGTACGTGCGCGGGTAGCTCGACCCGGCCCCGTCGGCGCATCGCTACATCTCGTAGAAGTATTTCTTCTTTCTTCTTTCTTCCTTCAAGGTATGGAGGTTGGTTTGAGGGACCCCCCGACCCCCACCACACACACACACGCAGATAAAGTAGTATATGATGGACCTCTATGCGCATCTATCGGACGGAGAGCAGCACAACTATAATCTATCAGTAAATGGAAAACAAATGTGAGGAAGCAACAGCAGACAACAACAACAACAACAACAACAAACAAAATGCTCTATTCTCGCTTGCACATGTTCCGACTTCTTCTAAATGTACGCGTCAAAGCGCAACATCCCATGCGGATTGGGCCGCTGCGAGCCGGTGGAGGAGCGCTCCGTCACATCGACCGCGTTATCCCCCCACCCATCATCCGGCGTCGAGTAGCTGCCGTCATCGGAGGAGACGCCCCCGTTGTTGTGACGGCTGAGCGGGCGCGGCGGCGGGGTGGGGCGGTGGCGGCGGCGGCGCAGCGACGACAACCCTCCGTCGTTTCCGTGCCGACCGCTGCTGCGTAGAATGTAAGGCGTCTCCTCGTTCGTGTCGCCGTAGTCGTCCGCATCGTCGCTGCCCATTTCCCGGCTGCGGCGGCCCCCGTTGGTATTGCTGTTGCCGTGGTGGTGGTGGTGGTGTCCGCGGCGCGGTCGAGAGCTAGAGTTGGTCAGCGAGCTACTCGTCGCGGCGTCGTGGATGTTCTTCGGCGATTCGC
This sequence comes from Leptomonas pyrrhocoris, assembly GCF_001293395.1. Taxonomy (NCBI): domain Eukaryota; phylum Euglenozoa; class Kinetoplastea; order Trypanosomatida; family Trypanosomatidae; genus Leptomonas; species Leptomonas pyrrhocoris. Next base: position 421,388 of record NW_015438379.1, read on the forward strand.
CGTCGACCGGCTCCTCCGTGCTGCCGAGGCCGTTTCGATCGTTGCTGCCCTTGTTGTTGACGCGTGCGCCCTCCGTGAGCGCGGTGCCGGCCCGTACGCCCATGCCCGTCTCCGTCATGAGTGGCGCAATGATCTTCGCCGGCGGCGGAGGCTGGATAAAGTAGTCTGCCCCGAAGGCCGCCAACACGACGACCGCCAGCGCGGCGACAACGCCGGCGAAGATGTACCACCCGTTTATGTTCGGCGACGGCCTCGGCCCCGCTGTCGTTGTCGTGAGGGGCGGCTCGTCACTTGCTAAGAGTGCGAGGTTCACCATGGCGAAGCCCACCGCCTTGTCGCCGCCCGTGGCGGCGTTCGCTGCCGGCCAGGCAGCGGAGGTGTTGAAGGAGAGCTCGGCGACGGAGCAATACGTCTGATTGCCGAGCAACGGCACGCAGACGAGGGCGACCTCGTTGTTGCCGCCCGTCGCCGCCAGGCCAAAGGCGGTGGCCCCCTCCGGGATCGTGCTCCCGTTGAAGTAGCAGTACGGCAGCTTCTCGGTAGCGGCGACGGCGTTGTAGAGCATCTCACACAGCAGATTTGGGGCGAAAAGAAATAGGCCAGCCGTGCGCCCCGTCGCGTACAGAAGGGCATCGGTGGTGATCGTCTGCACGGTGTCCAGCAGGCGTGCACCGATCGCCGCGTAGTACACCCCGTCTGGCACCAACACCGCCCGCGCGATCTTCGCCAAGTCTGCCGTGGTGGTGTAAAGCATGTAGTCGGAGAAGTACGAGGCGTGAATCGGGTAGGTGGCGAGGATCGCGCTGCCGTTGGTGGTCAGGTCCTGCACAGCCTTGTACGGCCGCATGTCCACGTTGCTGGTGTTCGTGAAGGGGTAGGTGGACTCTATGTACCGCCCGTTGCGGTTGAGCAGAAAGGTGTTGGCGAGGCCGAGGGGTGGGAGCAGAACGCCGAAGACGAACTCGCCGATCCCGGAGAAGGCGGAGTAGGCGGTGGAGTTGGCGAGAACGCGCTCGAGCACGTAGGAGACGATGGCGGAGTTGGTGCGAGCGTAGAAGTAGCTCGCGTTGAGCCCCGGCTGCGTCGTGTAGCTGAAGATGCTGCTGGTCGACGAGAAGAGAGAGCTGACGAAGGTGGCTAGCGTGGGCACGGTGCCCGTCGGCCCTTCCGCCGCACCGAGGTCGAAGCCCGTCTCCGTAATGGAGGAGGTGTGGGACAGCAGCATGTTCAGTGTAATGGGCACACCCGGAAAGCCCGGGTTTATCAGACTTGCGCCGCCGCTGTAGGTGGGGGGCAGGTAGGCGGACGAAATAGGATCTGTGCGTGCAAAGGGGAGCTCGTTGGTCGACTCGAGGTACATGACCGCCATCGACGCCATCAAGTCGGACAGCACATCCGCGCGGTACGCGGTGTCGCGTGTGTTCGGGATACCTGCCGTATCCAGCCACGTAGCGGCGGAGGTGATATTGTACCGCGTCTGCATCCCTCCCGCGCAGTTGTAAGCGCTGTAGTCATTCATGCCGGCCCCGACGATGCTGCAGCTACCAGCGAAGATGCCCGTGTCTTGCGAGGTGAGTAGTGAGTAATAGTAGCAGCTGCCGGACGCTGAGAACTGGGATAGTCCTGAGCTTCTTGCGGCGGCGAGGGTGCGTGAAACGTCCGACACCATTGCAGCAGCGCAGCTCCACAGCACCAGCAGCACCCACAACGCCTTCACAGGCGCGCGACGCGCTGAGCCGTTGGCGAACATGCGTGCAGGGCGTCGCCGAGCGTGTGCGCTGGAAAGGGAAAACAGAAAACCAACCTACCTTACTCCTCCACCTCGCCTGGCAGATGACCGGCTAAATATATATATATATATATATATGAATGTATGAAGCCCGCAGAGGAGCGTCTGTTGGTGTGGGCGTGTAACGTGCTTCTATGCAAACGGTCTAGCTTCCCCGAACAGTGAGGAAAGGATCGAAGAGGCAAAAGAAAGGTCAGCTCCGCTAGCGTGCTGTGTGCTGCGTGCGTGTCGCAGTGCCTCGCCACAACGGTGAATAGTGCCCCAAGACGCAACGTTGAAGAGGAGAGACAGACGGTGAGAAGGGTCAACAGCAACCACCAAAAGAAACGGTTAAAGAAAGTCCAGTGAGAAAACGGTCGAAGGGGGTGGGGGACTGAAGTTATGGGACCGGCTTCTCCAGCGGTCCTCCCCGTCTGCCCCCTACTGCTCCACCTTTTGCATTGGAGTGTAGGTATGCGTAAGCGTATCCCCGCGAAAAAGGGCATGTAATTCTACTTGAGGAGTATCGGCACAATCTTCTTCTTCCCTTTTCCTTTTAAACCTCGTTTTCCGCTTGTTTCGGCATAAAACATATTGGCTCACGGATTGAATGCCAACACCGTCCAGTAGGCACTGCTACTGCTCCGTCGCGGGTGAGGGCCACTGCAAACACGTTGCCTCAAGGGACAGCCATAGCGCAGACGCAGCCGCGCTACTCTGCGCATCCCGCTCTGCATGCGGCGCCGAAGGCCAACGCGCAGACGGTTCGTGTTGTCCGCGGCTCAGTACGAAGCGCGAAGTTCCATCCAGCTGCGCCGTCCACGGGCTCCTCTTTTCCATGAGAAACGAGAGCTCGGCCCCGGTCACAACCCGCAGCTGCCCCACCCGCACCAACGAGGAGGGCTGGCTTCCACCCGCTGCGTCGGGGGAGAAGGGCGATTGATCCAGCACGGCCGGCCCACACAAGCACAGCGGAGGAGCGGCCGGCTGGACGGCGGACGGCGACGCACCGTAATGGGGCGCCGCAGCCGCCGAAGTTGAAGGGTGAGGGAGAAGGCGCAGGCGATGGCGTGACGGCGCAGGGGCAGCAGCAGCAGTTGACGATGGTGGTAGCGATGATGTTGCGGTGGTGACTGCCGCGCCGCCTTCCTCTTGACGCATAAAACCCTCGGTTGCGTTACCAGCGGTGGAGGAGGAGGACGACGGAGAGGTGGCTGCGGTGCCGCTCAACGCGATGGGCCCAGATAAGCGCAAAAGACGCCGCCCACTTGCCCAAGCGCCACGACGTCCGCTACTGTTCTTACTACCAGCGCTGCTGCTGCTGCGACCACCGGCTGAGGCAGACATCGCCTCAGCGGACGCACGCTCGTTGCCCTTCGCTGCTCCTCCTCCTTCGAGCTCTGCCTTCGTGTTCTCGGTGTTCCTGCGCCGACTCCCCGCCGCTGACGCCTGCACGTGCCCGCTCGCTGCCCACCGCGCCTGGGCGGCCGCCAGCGCCACCGCCTCCTCGGCCTTCGCCACCAGCGCCCACACGCCACCGTACATGCAACTCGGCAACGTGGTGTCACGCAGGACGGTGCTGCGGAAGAGTGTCCACCACGGGTGCCACACCGGTGCACGCGAAGGCAACGAAGACGAGGAGGAGGGGCATGGAAGTGTGCCGCTGCCCATCTCGGCGTGCGCCGCTTCCCGTGCCACGAGCGTGGAGACGAGCCCGACCATCAGCAGCAGCGACTGCGCCGGCTGAAGCAGCAGGGCGAGGGCGAAGCCATCGGCCTTCAGCAGCCGCGGAATGGGCCGCGACAGCAGCAGAGACACGTCCACCACGTACGAAGCGAGCTCCGTCGTCCACAGAACTAGCGTTGGCTGCTCGAGCAGCTCATCCATTAGGTTGTGACTCAAGAAGAGCGCCGTTAAGACGAGGGTGGCGGCAGCAGTGCCAAGCACCTCGCTCTCCTGCGAAGGACTGAGAACAGCCCCGGTGCGTGTACCTTCACCTTCGCGACCGCCGCCTTTGCCCGTTATGGCGGCAGCCGCCACAGCATCGAACGCGATGCTTGCCTCTCCGCCGACGTCCCCACTCGCCGCGGAGCCTTTCCCACCGTAGCGCCGACTGCCCTCGCCCCCCTTCACAACACCCCCTCCGGCGCTGTCCCCCGGGAAGCTAATCCGCGCCAGATCAGAACCGAACACCGCGCTGACGGCCGCCTCGCCGGTGTAGCGCAGTGCGCCCTTTCCTCGGCCACTAGCGGCTGCGACGCCGGCGGTGGCGTAAAGGCCCTTCAGCGACATGACGCGGCGGGCGACGAGGTACAAACCCTCCAGCGTTGTGCCGAGGGCATCGCGGGCTAACGTGAGTCGACCGCTGCTGCCCTTCGAGCTGCTGCCGTTGCTCGCCGACGAGTCCTCCAGGTGGGATGAGGAGGCACCGACAGCAGCATCGGCGCCGACCATCCCACCGGCTGGCCCGCCACCCCTACCGAGCCCGTGATGGCTGCCCGTGCGCACGGAGAAACCCATGTGACGCAGCGCCGTCGCCTCTTCCCCGCGTGCGAGACCGTACAGCAAAATGAGCTGCGCCGGATCGCTGCTGATACTCGCCCCACCGGACCCCGATCGAGTCCCGAATGGCGTGAACACCGGTGCGTTGGAGCTGCTACTGCGGCGGCGGAGATGCTGCTGAAGCGCGCTGCAGAGCTGCGGGTGGCGACGACGCACGGCAGCTTCTTCCGGGCTCAGCGTGACCTGCTTGTGGCGCCAACGCCCACCGCCACGACGCGGCTGCTGCGCCATCGCGTTGTTTTTGTCGCTGTTGTCGGCTCGTGTAGGTGCTGCGGTATTGCCGCCGCCGTTCGTTGCCTGCGCGGTGCCCGTGGAGTTGGAAGTGCTGTCGGACGCGCTTTGCGCTGGAATCGGCAGCATAACGAGTGTGCGAGCCACGTAGAGGTCAACGCGGGGGCATCCGGCGGTGGACGCCTGCGTGCAGCCCCACAGGCGCAGTGGCGTTTGCGGATCGCTGTCTGCGTCCTCGCGTTGATCTGCCGTTGACTTCGCCGTTGAGGAAGCTGACGAGCGCAGCAGCGGCAGCAGTGCGTTCACCCACGGACGACAGCGTTGTTCGAGCAGCACCTCCGGCTCCGCGGCGCGAAGGCCGAAGACGAGGCGGGAGTTGGTGCAACCCATTGCACCTTCGCCGCCCTCCACCGTGTTCTTTGCGTCCACTTCGTGTTGCCTGCGTGATCGCCCTGCTGACAACGACGCGCCGCCCGATTCCGCCATCTTTTCCACCCCAACGCCGCCTTCCCCCGCGGTTCCCGAGGACGTGCGGAGGTGCGGACCGTAGGAGTCCACAACGTACATCACGAACCGACCCGACGTGCGAGAGGACGATGCAGCAGACGGCACCGCCGCTGCCACCGTCCCGTCGACCTCCGTCGGCGTCCCTGCGGTCGGCACCCAGACGCCGATCCGCGATCCACGCGCAAGAACATGAAACGGCAGCAACAACACCGGCGGCGGCATCCACAGCCGCGGCGCGGCGTACGGCGCCGACAACGACGGGTGTGCGTAGGAGGTCTGCAGCACCTCTTCCACGAGGACGCAGTTGAAGATGGCGGGGAGGGACTTGGTGAAGATATCCTCCGCCTCGTGGGGGGCGATGCCCTGGCGTGCCATCACCGCTGCCACGTGCGGGTTCTCCTCGCGCAGGGCGGAGTGCATCCCGTCAAGGAAGGCGACCAGTTTCATGAGACACGACAGCCAGTAGTGACGCGCCTCGCGCTGCTGTTGCTCCTGCTGTAGTAGAAGGGCAGCGGCATCCGCGTTGATCTCGCTGTTCGGGCTGCTGACATCAGCGGGGTGGCGCGTACGTGGAAAGCTGCGAGAGCCGCTCAGGTTTGCGCGGTTGCTACACGGAACACCGCACCCCATGCTCGTCTCCTGTTGCTGAGCGCTACCGTCGTGCGACTGCGTAGGCCGCTGCACTGTTCCGTGCGCCACCGCAGCGGCGTCCACCGGCGTCCTTCGGCCTGCATCCTCTTCCTTGACGGCTGTCCCGGTCGATGCCGCTGCGCTGGAAGAGAAGGAAGGGGAGGGTGTCAGGAGGTCCAACCAGTCTTCCATCAGCGCCGCCGCTACCTGCTGCACCAGCGGCTCCTCCTCACTCACGAGGCTGACGGTGGCGCGGAGCAGCAGTGCGTCGGCGCGGACGGAGGGCGACATCGCTTCCGCTGCCGGGTCTGCTGGGGTGGTTGCAGCGTTCTTCGCCTTCTCCACGTCCTTCAAATCATCCCAGTCGTCAAAGCGGCGAAGTGGTTTGATCTCATTGCGCACCCCACGTCGCCGTCCTTCACGCTCCGCGTGCTCTTGACGGAGGACCGCGAGCGAAATGTCCAGGTGGTGTTGCAGCTCCTTCTTGCTGCTGCGGTGCTTGAAGTTGGTCTTCGGCAAGAGGGAGGATGACGCAGCGAGCTGCCGTGAGGACGAATACGCCGAGGAGTAAGAAGGAGGAAAGGATGACGAGGCGGGTGAGGCAGGACTGAGGGCAGACCGCGCCGCATCTTCAAATTCGATGCGTTTCCGATTGTGGGAGGGTCTCCCTTTCTGTAGGTGGCGATCGACGGTGGCACGTTTGCTGTGCGTGTGCGAGCGCCGCCGCTTCGAGGCACGTGCCATCTCTTCCCCACCGCCACCGCCGCGTGTTTTACTGAGCGAGGCGCCGTCCGTCACATCAACATCGCCATCCTCATCCTCATTCTCGCCTACACTGCTGCCGCTACTTGCGGAAACGCTGTCGGTGGCCGCATCGCTGCTGGTTGCCGCGTCGGACGCCTCCTCGTCCTCACTCGTGCCGCTCTTCACGACCGTCGCGAGGCCACTGCGCTCGCCCGCACGCAGTAGCGACGGGACGGCGTAGATTTCCTCAACACACAGGAAGTGCAGCACGTGAAGAGCCCACATACTGGCCGGGCAGGCGTCTGCCATCCGCTGATGGTCCGCGGCTTGCGCCGCCTGCGCCGCCTGTGCCGCCTGTGCCACCGCCTCAGCGGTGGGTGGACCTCCGCGCTTCCCTCTGCGCTTAGCCGTGCTGCCGCTGTCGAAAGGCGGAGCAGTGGCAGCGGCCGCGGCGACGGCACGCGTGCGCCCGTGCGCGTGTGAACGCGTCTTTGCGAGCGCGTGCAGCGCGGCGTAGTCTGGACTCCACAGACAACCCGCATGGAGGAGCAACGTCAAGAAGAGCGCGTCATTCCCGATGACACGCCGCCATACGGCAATGCAGCGACGCCACCGTTCGTAGCTGTCCACAATGCACTGCGCATGGGCAAAAGCGTCGCTGGGGCCCGTCGCGGAGGGTGAAGTCGGCGTTTGAGAGGGCGAGGTGGGCGACGCACCGACGAGGCGAGACGGTGCGGGGTCCGCCGAGAGGAATGCGTACAGAGAAGGAAGCAGCCTCTCCACGTTCGGGTTTGCATTCATGGAGGAGCGACGCTGAAAAAAAAAGGGGGGGGGTCCAATGTAGTTTGTCAACAGTTCAAGGTTCACAGTACACAAACTAGCAGTGATAGAGGTAGAGATAGAGGGAGAGCTGTCGCAGCGTCTACGGAAGGCGAAAACTTCAAAACAGAAGAATAAAAAGGTCTATCCTGTAGCGTGTGATGCTCGTTCACGTCTGTTGTCGCTGATCTCGCCGTCATCACCGGCTTGCTCGCCGCTTCTCCTCTTGCTGGTTCCGTTTCAATATAAAATAGTTTTCCCTTTTTGCCGCTGCGTGTGCGTCCGTCACGGCAGCTGCGCGACAGGCGGATGTGCCCTGCTCGCCTTCTATCGTGCTTGTAGAGAGATGTGTTTGATGTGTATGCCACGGATATCTCTGCTTCAACGTGGGACTGTACGATGACACGTAGCTCTGCGAAGCGCACGTGGAGGGAAATCACGAGATACGTTCACACCCACACCCGCACTCAAAAGGCAACAGTACACAGAGAGACGTGCACAGAGGTGATGAAAGAAGGTTGAGAGAGGTACGAGGAGCAGAGAAGTAATCGCACGCTTGTTTGTCTTGTTTCGTGTTGACGGAGGTAACAACCGCTGACATCGCAACGACCGCTTCGCTGATCTACGCAGCAGCATTGCAAGACAGAGTTGCCACGCAGGAGCGATATCTAAGAAAGAAATGCAGGGGGAAGCGGCATGAGAGCGATGATTTCTTGTGTACGTCATCTGTGTTCAAGGCACTCATACAGGTGTATAAATAGATATATACGAGTGCAGCAACAAAGATCGGAAAAAAAATCAACAACAACCTAAGTCATTAATAATAATAGCTAAGGTGGGGAGGCCCGCGTGTCGAAGCGACTCAAAGAAACAGCAATAACTCGAGGAAAAAAAAACACCAACGGGAAAAGAATATGAATGCCTTTCTCTCTCGTCTGCCGTTAATCGCAGGCGTTGTAGAGGTACTGCATCAGCTGCTCCTCATCGCCCTTGTTCATCAGCGCACGAAACGCCGGGTCTGCCACACGCAGAAACAAGTTCTGGCGCTTCTCGTCCTCCAACGAGCTCGGCACCGACGGCATCCCGCGCTGCACCGCCGCAGCGTACTTGGCCGCCTGCGCCTGAATAAACGGAAGGTCCGCACTCGCGCGATCGGGGAAGGCCTTCTCCGCGAACTTCATAAACCCGGCGGTGTACTCGTGGCCGGGAAAGATAAACGTCGACGCGTCAAGGGCGTAGTCGTTGTCCTTGTTTAGATGAAACACCTTCTGCATCGCGCGGCACATGTCCGCGGCGCTGCCCTCGAAGAAGGCACCAATGCCAGCAATGAACATCGTATCGCCCGTGAAGAGGGCAATGCCGTCGTTTGGGTGCTGCGGGTGGTGCACCTTGTACAGCACGTGCCCGCGTGTGTGACACGGCGAGTCGATCACCTCCACGGTAAGCCTACCCAGGTTCACCCGGTCGCCTTCCTTCACCTTGCGCGAGACCGCAGGGATGCTATCCAGCGCTCCGCCGACCACCGTCACCTGCGAAGACGGGTCCTGCGCCTTCATCCGTTTCTTGAGCTCGACGTTGCCGCCGGCGTGGTCGGGGTGCTTGTGGGTGGTCAGGATGGTGCTGAACTTGTACGAGAAGTTTGGGTTGGTCTTCTTGAGGTGGTCGTTCACGTACGCTAGGATCGGGTCGATGTCCCAGTTCATGTCCACCGCGGCCAGGGTGTGCGTCGTGTGGTCGTCGATCAGGTAGGAGAAGTTGTCCTTCAGCGTCGGCACCACCGTCACCGAGAAGGCGGAGCCGAACTGCTTGGTGTAGCACTGACGCATTGGCACGTTGGAAAAGGGAAAAGAACGTTCGTTGTTTCCTTTCCTTTCTTCTTGATGTCGATGGGCACGGCCAAGAGCACACCGATCAGGCCCGACGTAAAAGGAAAAGAGAGGAGGAGAGAGGAGAGAGAAAACTACTAGTGCAGAAGAGATGTGTCGCGGGCAGCGATCCGCAACCCGTGCACGGGCTAGAACACTCCCCAAGCGCCGCATCGAAGCCACAATGAGGGGTGGGAGGGAGAGGGCGCGGACGTGAGAGAGATCGATGTTTCTCTTCAGGTAGAGCCGTATCCATGCGCATTTAGCGTTCTTTTCCTTTGGATGAATGCACGTGTCCTTTGCTGCCCATCACCCGCTCACAACTCTGCCCCCCTTTCCCACTTCGCCGATGGAATGCACTCAGCGCTCACGGCACAACGCGCCGCCCGCCGGCCGTTCCACACAGCAGCATCGAGCGACACCGGCAAAAAAGCTCCGCCTTCGCTTCTTCCCTCTCTTGTTGGCTTGATTGTTTTCCGCGTTGCCGTAACGCGCGGCCTCGAACACGTCCTAACCGGCTCCCTCCCCATCACAAGAGATCGAACCGCACCGAAGAGCAAGAGTAATACACAGCGAGAGACGGAGCACTCCACCGCTCCACGGAAGGCGAGTTCCAATAAATAAATAATAATAATAGCAAACACGCACGCGACGACGGCAAACATATCGAAGTGCTTCAGACCCCCCCCCCCCCCCCACCCCACCCTTTTTTTCCCCCCCAGAGAGAGAGGCGACGTCATCACGCCTCTATCCGCTTGGCACCCGCCACGCCGATCACCATCCCCCACTACAGCTACGGAAAGCGCCGGTAGAGGTATAAGAAGAAAAGAGAAAAGTAAACTCATTAATAGCATAAAACGGAAGGGAAGGATGGAAGAAGCACCGCTCCTTCCTTTTCCTGTTCCTCTAACGACACACACCGACACTGCGAGATGACAGATT